>NW_028294450.1:0-61865 GCF_964341445.2 Mesoplodon mirus | reverse complement strand
GTGCTGAAACTGACAGTGCCCTTGGGGATAGTGCCCATGGTGAGTGTGCTCGTGTTAATAGTGCCCATGGTGGCAGTTCCCATTGTGAAAGTGCTCATGATGACAGTGCCCATGTTGGTAGTTCCCATGGTGACAGTGCTCATGGTGATAGTGACCATGTTAACAGTGCACATGGTGGCTGTGCCCTTGGTGACAGTGCCCATGATGACAGTATTCATGGTGACAGTGCTCACGGTGATAGTGCCCATGGTGACAGTGCACATGGTGGTAGTGCACATGGTGGCAGTGAAAAATGGTGACAGTTCCCATGCTGACAGTTCGCATTGTGATAATGCACACGGTCACAACCGATGCTGACACTGCTCATGGTAGCTGTACCCGTGTTGACAGTGCTCACAGTGATAGTGCCCATGTTGGCCGTGCCCATGATGACACTGCCCATGGTGACAATGCCCATGATGACAGTGCCCATGGAGTCAGTGCCCACGGTGACATTGCCTATGGTAACAGTGCTCACAGTGACAGTACCCACGGTAACAGTGACCACGGTGAGTGTGCTCATGATGGTAGTGTATTTGGTGACAGGTCACATTGTGACAGTCCGCATTGTGCCAGTACCAATAGTGACAGTGCCAATGGTGACAGTGACCACGGAGAGAGTGCTCACAGTGCTAGTGCTCACAGTAATAGTGCTCATGGTGACAGTGCTGACAGTGATGGTGCTCACGGTGACAGTGCCCATTGTGATAGTGCCCATGGTGAGAGTCCGCCCATTGATAGTGCCCATAGTGGCAGTTACCATTGTGAAAGTGCTCAAGATGACATTGCCCATGTTGGTTGTTCCCATGGTGACAATGCTCACGGTGATTGTGACCATGGTAACTGTGCACATGGTGGCCGTGCCCTTGGTGACAGTGCCAATGATGACAGTACTCATGGTGACAGTTCTCATGGTAATAGTTCCCATGATGACAAGGCACAGGATGGCAGAAAAAAATGGAGAAAATGCCCTTGTTGACAGTTCTCATGGTGACAGTGCACATGGTGACAACCCATGCAGACAGTACTCATGGTGACAGTACTCACGGTGACAGTTCTCATGTTTGCAGTATCCATGGAGACAGTGCTCACAGTGATAGTGCCCATGGTGAGAGTGCCCATGGTGACACTGCCCATGATGACAGGTCCCATGGTGCCCTTGCCTATGGTGTCAGTGCTCATGGTAACTGTGCCCATGGTGACAGTGACCATGGTGAGGGTGCTCACACTGATGGTGCCCATGGTGACAGTGCTCATCGTGCCTGTCTACATTGTGCCAGTACCCATGGAGACAGTGCTCATGGTGACAGTGACCATAGTGAGAGTGCTCACGGTGATAGTTCTCACGGTAATCGTGCTCATGGTGACAATGCAAATGGTGACAATACCATGGTGACAGTACTCATGTTGAAAATACCCATGGTGACAGTTCTCATAAGAACAGATCTCATGGTGACAGTGCTCATAATAGCAGTGTCCAGGTGCCAGGGCTCGTGGTGACAGTGCTAATGGGGACGGTGCTATTGGTGGCAGTTCCCAATGGGACATTACTGATGGTGACAGTGTGCATTGTTACAGTGCCCATGGTAACCGTGCTCACGGTGATAGTGCACATTGTGACAGTGCCCATGGTGGTAGTTCACCTGGTGACAGTGCTAAATAGTGACAGTGCACATGCTGACAGTGCTCACGGTGATAGTGCCCATGGTGACAGTGCACACAGTGATAATGGGCATTGTTACAGATTTCATGGTGACAGAGCACACGGAGGCAGTGGCCATGGAGACAGTGCCCACAATGACAGTGCCCATGGTGACAGTGCCGACAGTGACAGTGACCACGGTGACATTTCTCACGGTAACAGTGCCCATGGGGAGAGTTAGCATGGTGAGATTTTTCACAGTGATAGTGCCCGTTGTGACAGTGATCATAGTAACAATTCCCATGTTGCCAATGCCCATAGAGTCATTCCGCATGGTCACATTTCTCATGGTGAAAGTGCCTATGGTGACATTAACCATGGTGACACTGCACATGGTGGCAGTGCAAAATGTGAGAGTGCCCATGGTGACATTGCTTAATGTGATAGTCCTTGTGGTGACATTGCACATGGTGATATTGCCCACCATGACAGTGCTCTTGTTGACAGTGTTCAAGGTGATAGTGCCAATGTTGGAAGTGTCCATCGTGAAAGTGCCCATGGTGACAGTTCTTATGATGAGAGTGGTCAGAGTGGCAGTGCTCATGGTGAAAGTGCCCATGGTGACGGAGCTCACGGAGAGAGTCCCCATAGTTATAGTGTCCAAGGTGACAGTACTAACCGTGAAATTGTGCATGGGGACACTGCAAATGGTGAAAGCCCATGATCACAACACCCACGGTGATACTGCTCACGGTGAGAGTGGCCATGGTGTCAGTGACCACGGTGATATTTCTAATGGTGATACTGCCCATGATGACAGTGCTCATGGTGACAGTCTACATTATGCCAGTGCCCAATGTGACAGTGCTCATGGTGACAGTGCCCAAAGTCACAATACCCATGGTGACAGTGCCCAGACTGGCAGTTTTCAAGGTGATAGTGCCTATGATGTCAGTGCACATGGTGATACAGAGAATGGGGACAGTGCTTATGGTGACAGTGGTACCCATGGTGATAGTGCTGAAACTGACAGTGCCCTTGGGTATATTGCCCATGGTGAGTATGCTCGTGTTAATATTGCCCATGGTGGCAGTTCCCGTTGTGAAAGTGCTCATGATGAGAGTGCCCATGTTGGTAGTTCCCATGGTTACAGTGCTCATGGTGATAGTGACCATGTTAACAGTGCACATGGTTGCTGTGCCCTTGGTGACAATGCCCATGATGACAGGGCTCATGGTGAAAGTGCTCACGGTGCTAGTGCCCATGGTGACAGTGCACATGTTGGTACTGCACATCATGGCAGTGAAAAATGTTGACAGTTCCCATGCTGACAGTGCTCATTGTGACAATGCAGACGGTCACAATCGATGCTGACACTGCTCAAGGTAGCTGTACCCGAGGTGACAGTGCTCACAGTGATAGTGCCCATGGTGGCAGTGCCCATGGTGACACTGCCCATGATGACAGTGCCCATGGTGAAAGCTCCCACGGCGCCATTTCCTATGGTGACAGTGCTCATGGTAACAGTGCCCATGGTGACAGTGACCATGGTGAGAATGCTCACACTGCTAGTGCACATGGTGACAGGTCTCATGGTGGCAGTCCGCATTGTGCCAGTACCCATGGCGACAGTGGTCATGGTGACCCTGACCACAGTGAGAGTGCTCACTGTGATAGAGCTCACGGTAATAGTGCTCATGGTGACAGTGCAAAGGGTGACAATACCCATGGTGACAGTACTCATGTTGAAAATACCCATGGTGGCTCTTCTCATGGTGACAGTGCTCATAATAGCAGTGCGCAAGGTGGCAGTCCTCGTGGTGACAGTGCTAATGGTGACACTGCTCTTGGTGGCAATTCCCATGGGGACCTTACCGATGGTGACACTGTGCATTGTTACAGTGCCCAAGGTAACCGTGCTCACGGTGATAGTGCACATCGTGACAGTCCCCATGGAGGTAGTTCACCTGGTGACAGTGCTAAATAGTGACAGTGCACATGCTGACAGTGCTCACGGTGATAGTGCCCATGGTGACAGTGCACACGGTGATAATGGGCATTGTTAAGGAGTTCATGGTGACAGAGCACACAGTGGCAGTGGCCATGGAGACAGTGCCCACAATGACAGTGCCCATGGTGACAGTGCCGACTGTGACAGTGCCCATGATGACACTTCTCACGGTGACAGTGCTCATGGGGACAGTTAGCATGGAGAGATTTCTCACGGTGATAGTGCCCGTTGTGACAGTGCTCACAGTGACAATGCCCATGGTTCCAGTGCCCATATACTCATTCCGCACGGTCACATTTCTCACGGTGAAAGTGCCTATGGTGATATAAACCATGGTGACACTGCACATGGTGGAAGTGCAAAATGGTGACAGTGCCCATGGTTACATTGCTCATGGTGACATTGCTTACGGTGATACTCCTTACAATGACAGTGCACATGATGACACTGCACACAGTGACAGTGTTCAGGGTGAGAGTGTTCACGGTGATAGTTCCCATGGTGAGAGTGTCCATAGTAACAGTGCCCATAGTCACAATTCTCATGGTGTAGTGCTCACAGTGACAGTGCCCATGGTGTCATGCCCATGGTGACAGTGCTCATGTTGGCAGTGCCATAAAAACACTGCTCATTGTGGCAGTGCTCATGGTGTCCGTGCTCATGGTGACAGTGCCCATGTTTACAGTGTTTATGGTGAAAGATGTCACAGTGTCAGTGCCCACTGGGAGAGTGCCAACGCTGACAAAGCCCATGGTGATAATTCCCATTGTGACAGTGCCCACGGTGACAGTGTCCATGGTGACAGCGCCCAGTGTGACAAGGCTCATGGTGACAGTGCTCACGGTGACGGTGCCCATGGTGACAGTGCCGATGGTGAGAGTGCCAATAGTGACAGTGCTCATGGTGAAACTGCCCATGGAGACATCGCCCATGGTGATAGTGCTCATGGTGACAACCGCACGGTGACAGTGCCAATGTTGATAGTCTCCGTGGTGACAGGTCTTACATTGAATGTGACCATGGTGTCTGTGCTCATGGTGACAGTGCTCAAGGTTATAGTCTCCATGTTGACAGTGCCGATGGTGACAATTCTCACGGTGACAGGGCCTATGGTGAAAATTCTCATAGTGACAGTGTTCACGGTGACAGTGCCCATGGTGCTATTACCCATGGTGACAGTTCTCATAGTGAAACCGCCCATGGTGACACTGCACATGGTGGCAGTGCAAAATGGTGACAGTGCCCATGGTGATATTGCTCATGGTGAAATTGCTTACGGTTATAGTCCTTACGGTGATAGTGTGTATGGTGAAACTGCACACAGTGACATTGCTCATGGTGACAGTGTTCACGGCATTAGTTCCTATGGTGAATGTGACCATGGGGACAGTGCCCATAATCACTATTCTCATGGTGTAGTGCTCACGATGAGAGTTCCCATGGTGGCAATACACAGGGTGACAGTATTCATGGTGACATTGCTCATGATGATAGTGCCCATGCTGAGAGTTCCCATGTTCACAACTGTCACGGTGATAGTTCCCATGGTGAAAATATCCAGGGTAACAGAGCTGATGGTAAAAGTGTTCGCGGTGACAGTGTCCATGATGACAGTACCTAAGGTGACAATTCCCATGATGAGACTGCTCATAGAAAGTACCCATGGTGACAATACCCAGCATGTCCTGTCCATGGTGACAGTGATCATGGTGACATTTCTCATGAGGACAGTGCCATAAGTGACAGTGCTCATTGTGGCAGTGCTCATGGTGACCATGCTCATAGTGACAGTGCCCATGGTGACAGTGCCTATGTTAATAGATATCATGGTGGCCGTGCCCAGGGTGACATTGCCCACGCTGACAAAGCCCAAGGTGATACTTCCCATTGTGACAGTGCCCAAGATCACATTGCCCATGGTGAGAGGGCTAACGGTGACTGTGCCCATGGTGACAGCACCCAGTGTGACAATGCCCATTGTGACAGTGCTCACGGTGACCATGCCGATGGTGATAGTGCCAATAGTGAGAGTGCTCATGTTGACACTGCCCATGGAGACACTGCCCATGGTGATAGTGCTCATCATGACAACACCTCGGAGGCAGTGCCAATGATGAGAGTCCCCGTGGTGACAGTTCTCATGGTGAAAGTGATCCTGTTGAAATTGCTCAAGGTGACAGTGCTCATGGTGACAGTGCTCAAGGTGATAGTCTCCATGTTGACAGTGCCCATGGTGACTGTTCTCACGGTGACAGTGCCTATGGTGATTATGCTCTTAGTGACAGTGCTCATGGTGACAGTGCCCATCGTGACAGTGACCACGGTGACTGTTCTCACCGTGATAGTGCCCATGGTGACAGTGTTCATGATGAAAGTCCGCATTAAGGCTGTGCCCGTGGTGACATTGCTCATGGTGATAGTTCTCACGGTGATAGTACGCACCTTGTCGGTGCCAAATGTGACAACACCCAGGTGATAGTAATCATGGTGAAAGTGCCCATGGTGGCTGTTCTCATACTGACAGTTCTTGTGACAGTGCTCATGGTGGCAGTGCTCATGGTGACAGTGCTCTTGGTGACAGTGCTCATGGTGGCAGTGCCCATGGTGAGACTCCCGATGGTGACACTGCCCATGGTGACAGTGCACATGGTCATGGTGCATCTGGTGGCAGTGCAAAATAGTGAGAGTGCCCATGGTGATATTGCTCATGGTGATAGTGCCCATGGTGAGAGTGCCCAGGGTTCCAGTGCTCATGGTGACAGTGCCCATTGTGACAGTGGCCCTGGTGACAGTGCACACCGTGAGAGTGCCCATGGTGTCTGTGCCCATGGTGACAGTTCTTATCATGAGAGTGTTCAAGGTAGCAGTGTTCATGGTAATAGTGCTCACGGAGACATTGTCCACAATGAGAGTGCCCATGGTGAGAATACTGACTGTGACAGTGCCCATGATGACTTTTCTCTCTGCGACAGTGCCCATGGGGACAGTTAGCACGGTGAGATTTCTCACAGTGATAGTGCACATTGTTTCAGTGCTAATAGTGAAAAGACCCACGGCGCCAGTGCCCATCATGGCATTGCTCACAGTGATAGTTCTCACGGTGACAGTGCCCATGGTGATATTACCCATGGTGACAGTACTCAGTGATCAAGTGCTCATGGTGACAGTGCCTAAGGTGATAGTGCACACGGTGGCAGTGCAAAATGGCGACAGTGCCCATGGTGACATTGCTTAATGTGATAGTCCTTGTGGTGACATTGCGCATGGTGACATTTCCCACCACGACAGTTCTCTTGTTGACAGTGCTCATGGTGATAGTGCCAATGTTGGAAGTGCCCATCGTGAAAGTGCCCATGGTGACAGTTCTTATGATGAGAGTGGTCAGAGTGGCAGTGCTCATGGTGAAACTGCCCATTGTGACAGGGCCCACGGTGACAGTGTCCATAGTTGTAGTGTCCATGGTGACAGTACTAACAGTGAAATTGTCCATGGGGACACTGCCCATGGTGAAAGTGCCCATGGTCACAACACTCACGGTGATAGTGCTCACGGTGAGAGTGGCCATGGTGACCGTAACCATGGTGACTGTTCTAATGGTGATACTGCCCATGATGACAGTGCTCATAGTGACAGTCCACATTGTGCCAGTGCCCAAGGTGACAGTGCTCATGGTGACAGTGCCCAAAGTCACAATACCCATGGTGACAGTGCCCAGGCTGACAGTGCTCAAGGTGATAGTGCCCATGGTGACAGTGCACATGGTGATACAGAGAATGGGGACAGTGCTTATGGTGACAGTGGTCATGGTTGCAGTACCCATGGTGATAGTGCTGAAACTGACAGTGCCCTTGGGGATAGTGCCCATGGTGAGTGTGCTCATGTTAATAGTGACCATGGTGGCAGTTCCCATTGTGAAAGTGCTCATGATGACAGTGCCCATGTGGGTAGTTCCCATGGTGACAGTGCTCATGGTGATAGTACCATGTTAAAAGTGCACATGGTGGCTGTGCCCTTGGTGACAGTACCCAGGATGACAGTACTCATGGGGACATTGCTCACGGTGATAGTGCCCATGGTGCCAGTGCACATGGTGCTAGTGCACATGGTGGCTGTGAAAAATGGTGACCGTTCCCATGCTGACAGTTCTCATTGTGACAATGCACACGGTCACAACCGATGCTGACACTGCTCATGGTAGCTGTACCCATGGTGACAGTGCTCACAGTGATAATGCCCATGGTGGCAGTGCCCATTTTGACACTGCCCATCGTGACAATGCCCATGATGACAGTGCCCATGGAGTCAGTGCCCATGGTGCCATTGCCTATGGTAACAGTGCTCACAGTGACAGTACCCATGGTAACAGAGACCACAGTGAGAGTGCTCATGGTGATAGTGTCTATGGTGACAGGTCACATTGTGACTGTCCGCATTGTGCCAGTACCTATAGTGACAGTGCCCATGGTGACACTGACCACGGTTAGAGTGCTCACAGTGCTAGTGCTCACAGTAATAGTTCTCATGGTGACAATGCCGAGAGTGACGGTGGTCACGGTGACAGTGCCTATGGTGATAGTGCCCATGAAGAGAGTCCACCCACTGATAGTGCCGATGGTGGCAGTTCCCATTGTGAAAGTGCTCATGATGACATTGCCCATGTTAGTAGTTCCCATGGTGACAGTGCTCACGGTGATAGTGACCATGGTAACTGTGCACATGGTGGCCGTGCACTTGGTGACAGTGCCAATGAAGACAGTACTCATGGTGACAGTTCTCATGGTAATAGCTCCAGGGGAAAATGCACAGGGTGGAAGTGAAAAATGGTGAAAGTGCCCATGTTGACAGTTCTCATGATGACAATGCACACGGTGACAACCCATGCAAACAGTACTCACGGTGACGGTTCTCATGTTTGCAGTACCCATGGTGACAGTGCTCACAGTGATACTGCACATGGTGGCAGTGCCCATGGTGACACTGCCCATGATGACAGTGCCCATGGTGAAAGTTCCCATGGCGCCATTGCCTATGGTGACAGTGCTCATGGTAACAGTGCCCATGGTGACAGTGACCATGGTGAGAGTGCTCACACTGATAGTGCACATGGTGACAGGGCTCATGGTGCCAGTCCGCATTGTGCCAGTACCCAAGGCGACAGTGGTCATGATGACACTGACCACAGTGAGAGTGCTCACTGTGATAGAGCTCACGGTAATAGTGCTCATGGTGACAGTGCAAATGGTGACAATACCCATGGTGACAGTACTCATGTTGAAAATACCCATGGTGGCAGTTCTCATAGCGACAGTTCTCATGGTGACAGTGTACATAATAGCAGTGCCCAAGGTGGCAGTCCTCGTGGTGACAGTGCTAATGGTGACAGTGCTCTTGGTGGCAGTTCCCATGGGGATAGTACCGATGGTGACCCTGTGCATTGTTACAGTGCCCATGGTAACCGTGCTCACGGTGGTAGTGCACATCGTGACAGTGCCCATGGTGGTAGTTCACCTCATGACAGTGCTAAATAGTGACAGTGCACATGCTGACAGTGCTCACGGTGTTTGTGCCCATGGGGACAGTGCCCACGGTGATAATGGGTGTTATTACAGTGTTCATCGTGACACAGCCCAAGGCGGCATTTGCCATGGTGACAGTGCCCACAATGACAGTGCCCATGGTAACAGTGCCGACAGTGACAGTGCCCATGGTGACACTTCTCAGAGTGAATGTGCCCATGGGGACAGTTACCATGATGAGATTTCTCACAGTGATAATGCCCGTTGTGACAGTGCTCACAGGGACAATACCAGTGCCCATAGAGACATTCCGCACGGTCACAGTTCTCTCGGTGAAAGTAACTATGGTGACACTGCACCTGGTGGCAGTGCAAAATGGTGACAGTGCCCATGGTGACATTGCTCATAGTGACTTTGCTGACAGTGATAGTCCTTACGGTGACAGTGTGCATGGTGACACTGCACAGAGTTGCAGTGTTCATGGTGACAGTGTTCACGGTGATGCTTTCCATGGTAATAGTGCCCATGTGACACTGCAGATGGTGGCAGTGAAAAATGGTGACACTGTCCCTGTTGAGAGTTCTCATGGTGACAGTGCCCATGGTGACAACCCGTGCAGACAGTACTCATGGTGACAGTTCTCATGTTTGCAGTATCCATGGTGACAGTGCTCACAGTGATACTGCCCATGGTGAGAGTGCCCATGGTGACACTGCCCATGATGACAGGGCCCTTGGGGCCATTGCCTATGGTGACAGTGCTCATGGTAACAGTGCCCAAGGTGACAGTGACCATGGTGAGAGCGCTCACACTGATGGTGACCATGGTGACAGTGCTCATGGTGCCTGTCTACATTGTGCCAGTACCCATGGCCACAGTGCTCATGGTGACAGTGACCACAGTGAGAGTGCTCACGGTGATAGTGCTCATGGTAATAGTGCTCAAGGTGACATTGCGAATGGTGACAATACCATGGTGACAGTACTCATGTTGAAAATACCCATGGTGGCAGTTCTCATAGCGACTGATCTCATGGTTACAGTGCTCATAATAGCAGTGTCCAGGTGCCAGTGCTCGTGTTGACAGTGCTAATAGTGACAGTGCTCTTGGTGGCAGTTCTCATCGGGACAGTACTGATGGTGACACTGTGCATTGTTACAGTGCCCATGGTAACCATGCTCACGGCGACAGTGCACATCGTGACAGTGCCGATGGTGGGAGTTCACCTGGTGACAGTGCTAAATAGTGACAGTGCACATGCTGACAGTGCTCACGGTGATAGTGCCCATGGTGACAGTGCACACGGTGATAATGGGCATTGTTACAGAGTTCATGGTGACAGAGCACACGGTGGCAGTGGCCATGGAGACAGTGCCCACAATGACAGTGCCCATGGTGACAGTGCCAACAGTGACAGTGCCCATGGTGACACTTCTCACGGTGACAGTGCCCATGGGGACAGTTAGCATGGTGAGATTTCTCACGATGATAGTGCCCATTGTGACAGTGCTCACAGTAAAAATGCCCATGGTGCCAGTGCCCATAGAGTCATTCCGCACGGTCACATTTCTCACGGTGAAAATGCCTATGGTGATATGAACCATGGTGACACTGCACATGGTGGCAGAGCAAAATGGTGACAGTGCCCATGGTGACATTGCTCATGGTGACTTTGTTTACGGTGATAGGCCTTACGGTGATAGTTCGCATGGTGACAGTGCACAGAGTGACAGAGTTTATGGTGACAGTGTTCATGGTGATAGTTCCCATGGTGAGAGTGTCCATGGTAACAGTGCCCATAGTCACAATTCTCATGGTGTAGTGCTCACAGTGACAGTGCCCATGGTGTCATGCCCATGGTGACAGTGCTCATGGTGACATTGCACATGTTTACAGTGTTTATGGTGATAGATGTCACGGTGTCAGTGCCCATGGGGACAGTGCCAAGTCTGACAAAGCCCAGGGTGATACTTCCCATTGTGACAGTGCCCACGGTGACAGTGTCCATGGTGACAGCGCCCAGTGTGACAAGGCTCATGGCGACAGTGCTCACGGTGACGGTGCCCATGGTGACAGTGCCGATGGTGAGAGTGCCAATAGTGACAGTTCTCATGGTGAAACTGCCCGTGGAGACATCGCCCATGGTGATAGTGCTCATGGTGAAAACCCCACAGTGACAGTGCCAATGTTGAGAACCCCGGTGGTGACAGGTCTTACATTGAATGTGACCATGGTGTCTGTGCTCATGGTGACAGTGCTCAAGGTTATAGTCTCCTTGTTGACAGTGCCGATGGTGACAATTCTCAGGGTGACAGGGCCTATGGTGAAAATTCTCATAGTGACAGTGTTCACGGTGACAGTGCCCATGGTGCTATTACCCATGGTGACAGTTCTCATAGTGAAACTGCCCATGGTGACACTGCACATGGTGGCAGTGCAAAATGGTGACAGTGCCCATGGTGATATTGCTCATGGTGACATTGCTTACGGTGATAGTGTGTATGGTGAAACTGCACACAGTGACATTGCTCATGGTGACAGTGTTCACGGCGTTAGTTCCTATGGTGAATGTGACCATGAGGACAGTGCCCATAGTCACAATTCTCATGGTATAGTGCTCACGGTGACAGTGCCCATGGTGACAATACACAGGGTGACAGTATTCATGGTGACATTGCTCATGGTGAGAGTGCCCATGTTCACAACTGTCACGGTGATAGTTCCCATGGTGACAATACCCAGGGTAACAGAGCTGATGGTAAAAGTGTTCACGGTGACAGTGCCCATGGTGACTGTACCTAAGGTGACAATTCCCATGGTGAGACTGCTCATAGACAGTGCCCATGGTGACAATACCCAGCGTGTCCTGTCCATGGTGACAGTGATCATGGTGACACTTCTCATGAGGACAGTGCCATAAGTGACAGTGCTCATTGTGGCAGTGCTCATGGTGACCGTTCTCATGGTGAGAGTGCCCATGGTGACAGTGCCCATGGTGATAGATTTCATGGTGGCCGTGCCCAGGGTGACAGTGCCCACGCTGACAAAGCCCATGGTGATACTTCCCATTGTGACAGTGCCAA
The DNA here is from genome assembly GCF_964341445.2 of Mesoplodon mirus. Taxonomy (NCBI): domain Eukaryota; kingdom Metazoa; phylum Chordata; class Mammalia; order Artiodactyla; family Ziphiidae; genus Mesoplodon; species Mesoplodon mirus. The sequence continues at coordinate 49,574 of NW_028294450.1, read as the reverse complement.
CGGTGGCCGAGCCCATGGTGACAGTGCCCCAGATCACAGTGCCCATGGTGAGAGTGCTAATGGAGACTGTGCCCATGGTGATAGCACCCAGTGTGACAATGCCCATTGTGACCATGCTCACGGTGACCATGCTGATGCTGACAGTGCCGATGGTGATAGTGCCAATAGTGAGAGTGCTCACGGTGACACTGCCCATGGAGACACTGCCCATGGTGATAGTGCTCATCATGACAACCCTTCGGAGGCAGTGCCAATGGTGAGAGACCCCGTGGTGACAGTTCTCACAGTGAAAGTGATCCTGTTGAAATTGCTCATGGTGACAGTGCTCATGGTGACAGTGCTCAAGGTGATAGTCTCCATGTTGACAGTGCTCATGGTCACTGTTTTCACGGTGACAGTGCCTATGGTGATTATGCTCTTGGTGACAGTGCTCACGGTGACCGTTCCCATGGTGACAGTGACCACGGTGACTGTTCTCAACGTGATAGTGCCCATGGTGACAGTGTTCATGATGACAGTCCGCATTAAGGCTGTGCCCGTGGTGACAGTGCTCATGGTGATAGTTCTCACAGTGATAGTACGCACGTTGACAGTGCCAAAGGTGACAATACCCAGGTGATAGTAATCATGGTGAAAGTGCCCATGGTGGCAGTTCTCATACTGACAGTTCTTGTGACAGTGCTCATGGTGGCAGTGCTCGTGGAGACAGTGCTCTTGGTGACAGTGCACATGGTGGCAGTGCCCATGGTGAGACTCCCGATGGTGACACTGCCCATGGTGACAGTGCACATGGTCATGGTGCATCTGGTGGCAGTGAAAAATAGTGAGAGTGACCATGGTGATATTGCTCATGGTGACAGTGCACACCGTGAGAGTGCCCATGGTGTCTGTGCCCATGGTGAGAGTTCTTAACATGAGAGTGTTCACGGTAGCAGTGTTCATGGTAATAGTGCTCACGGAGGCATTGCCCACAATGAGAGTGCCCATGGTGAGAATACTGACTGTGACAGTGCCAATGTTGACTTTTCTCTCTATGGCAGTGCCCTTGGGGACAGTTAGCACGGTGAGATTTCTCACAGTGATAGGGCACATTGTTTCAGTGCTAATAGTGAAAAGGCCCATGGCACCAGTCCCCATCATGGCATTGCTCACGGTGATAATTCTCACGGTGACAGTGCCCATGGTGATATTACCCATGGTGACAGTACTCAGTGATCAAGTGCTCATGGTGACACTGCCTAAGGAGATAGTGCACATGGTGGCAGTGCAAAATGGTGACAGTGCCCATGGTGACTTTGTTTAATGTGATAGTCCTTGTGGTGACATTGCGCATGGTGACATTGCCCACCACGATATTGCTCTTGTTGACAGTGCTCATGGTGATAGTGCCAATGTTGGAAGTGCCAATTGTGAAAGTGCCCATGGTGACAGTTCTTATGATGAGAGTGGTCAGATTGGCAGGGCTCATGGTGAGAGTGCCAATGGTGACAGAGCCCACGGTGACAGTACCCATAGTTATAGTGTCCATGGTGACAGTACTAACAGTGAAATTGTCCATGGGGACACTGCCCATGGTGAAAGTGCCCATGGTCACAACACTCATGGTGATAGTGCTCACGGTGAGAGTGGCCACGGTGACAGGGACCATGGTGACAGTTCTAATGGTGATACTGCCCATGATGACAGTGCTCATGGTGACAGTCCACATTGTGCCAGTGCCCAAGGTGACAGTGCTCATAATGACAGTGCCCAAAGTCAAAATACCCATGGTGACAGTGCCCAGGCTGAGAGTTCTCAAGGTGATAGTGCCCATGGTGACAGTGCCCATGGTGATACAGAGAATGGGGACAGTGCTTATGGTGACAGTGGTCATGGTTGCAGTACCCATGGTGATAGTGCTGAAACTGACAGTGCCCTTGGGGATAGTGCCCATGGTGAGTGTGCTCGTGTTAATAGTGCCCATGGTGGCAGTTCCCATTGTGAAAGTGCTCATGATGACAGTGCCCATGTTGGTAGTTCCCATGGTGACAGTGCTCATGGTGATAGTGACCATGTTAACAGTGCACATGGTGGCTGTGCCCTTGGTGACAGTGCCCATGATGACATTATTCATGGTGACAGTGCTCACGGTGATAGTGCCAATGGTGACAGTGCACATGGTGGTAGTGCACATGGTGGCAGTGAAAAATGGTGACAGTTCCCATGCTGACAGTTCTCATTGTGACAATGCACACGGTCACAACCGATGCTGACACTGCTCATGGTAGCTGTACCCGTGGTGACAGTGCTCACAATGATAGTGCACATGGTGGCAGTTCCCATGGTGACACTACCCATGGAGTCAGTTCCCGCGGTGCCATTGCCTATGGTAACAGTGCTCACAGTGACTGTACCCATGGTAACAGTGACCACGGTGAGAGTGCTCATGGTGATAGTGTCTATGGTGACAGGTCACACTGTGACAGTCCGCATAGTGCCAGTACCAATAGTGACAGTGCCCATGGTGACATTGACCACGGTGAGAGTGCTCACGGTGCTAGTCCTCACAGTAATAGTGCTCATGGTGACAGTGCCTATTGTGATAGTGCCTATGGTGAGAGTCCGCCCATTGATAGTGCCCATGGTGGCAGTTCCCATTGTGAAAGTGCTCATGATGACATTGCCCATGATTGTAGTTCCCATGGTGACAGTGCTCACGGTGATAGTGACCATGGTAACTGTGCACATGGTGGCCATGCCCTTAGTGACAGTGCCAATGATGACAGTACTCATGGTGACAGTTCTCATGGTAATAGTTCCCATGGGGACAAGGCAAAGGGTGGCAGTGAAAAATGGTGAAAGTGCCCATGTTGAGAGCTCTCATGGTGACAGTGCACACGGTGACAACCCATGCAGACAGTACTCACGGTGACAGTTCTCATGGTTGCATTACCCATGGTGACAGTGCTCACAGTGATACTGCCTATGGTGGCAGTGCCCATGGTGACAGTACCCATGGTGACACTGCCCATGATGACAGTGCCCATGGTGAAAGTTCCCACGGCGCCATTGCCTATGGTGACAGTGCTCATGGTAACAGTGCCCATGGTGACAGTGACCATGGTGAGAGTGCTCACACTGATAGTGCCCATGGTGACAGGGCTCATGGTGCCAGTCCGCATTGTGCCAGTACCCATGGCGACAGTGCTCATGGTGACAGTGACCACAGTGAGAGTGCTCACTGTGACAGTGCTCACGGTAATAGTGCTCATGTTGACAGTGCAAATGTTGACAATACCCATGGTGACAGTACTCATAGCGACAGTTCTCATGGTGAGAGTGCTCATAATAGCAGTGCCCAAGGTGGCAGTCCTCGTGGTGACAGTGCTAATGGTGACAGTGCTCTTGGTGGCAGTTCGCATGGGGACAGTACCGATGGTGACCCTGTGCATTGTTACAGTGCCCATGGTAACCGTGCTCACGGTGGTAGTGCACATCGTGACAGTGCCCATGGTGGTAGTTCACCTGGTGACAGTGCTAAATAGTGACAGTGCACATGCTGACAGTGCTCACGGTGATAGTGCCCATTGTGACAGTGCACACGGTGATAATGGGCATTGTTACAGAGTTCATGATGACAGAGCACACGGTGGCAGTGGCCATGGAGACATTGCCCACAATGACAGTGCCCATGGTGACAGTGCCGACAGTGACAGTGACCATGGTGACACTTCTCACGGTGACAGTGCCCATGGGGAAAGTTAGCAAGGTGAGATTTCTCACGGTGATAGTGCCCATTGTGACAGTGCTCACAGTAACAATGCCCATGTTGCCAGTGCCCATAGAGTTATTCCGCACGGTCACATTTCTCATGGTGAAAGTGCCTATGGTGATATTTACCATGGAGACACTGTATATGGTGGCAGAGCAAAATGGTGACAGTGCCCATGGTGACATTGCTCATGGTGACTTTGCTTATGGTGATAGTCCTTACAGTGACAGTGCGCATGGTGACACTGCACACAGTGACAGTGTCCATGGTGACAGTGTTCACGGTGATAGTTCCCATGGAGAGATTGCCCATGGTAACAGTGCCCATAGTCACAATTCTCATGGTGTAGTGCTCACATTGACAGTGCCCATGGTGTCATGCCCATGGTGACAGTGCTCATGGTGACAGTGCTCATGTTGGCAGTGCCATAAATAACAGTGCTCATTGTGGCAGTGCTCATGGTGTCCGTGCTCATGGTGACAGTGCCCATGTTTACAGTGGTTATGGTGATAGATGTCACGGTGCCAGTGCCCACGGGGACAGTGCCAAGGCTGACAAAGCCCAGGGTGATACTTCCCATTGGGACAGTGCCCACGGTGACAGTTCCCATGGTGACAGCGCCCAGTGTGACAAGGCTCATGGTGACAGTGCTCACGGTGACGGTGCCCATGGTGACAGTGCCGATGGTGAGAGTGCCAACAGTGACAGTGCTCATGGTGAAACTGCCCATGGAGAAATCGCCCATGGTGATAGTGCTCATGGTGACAACCCTACGGTGACAGTGCCAATGTTGATAGTCCCCGTGGTGACAGGTCTTACATTGAATGTGACCATGGTGTCTGTGCTCATGGAGACAGTGCTCAAGGTTGTAGTCTCCATGTTGACAGTGCCGATGGTGACAATTCTCACTGTGACAGGGCCTATGGTGAAAAATCTCATAGTGACAGTGTTCACGGTGACAGTGCCCATAGTGCTATAACCTATGGTGACAGTTCTCATCGTGAAACTGCACATGGTGACACTGCACATGGTGGCAGTGCAAAATGGTGACAGTGCCCATGGTGATATTGCTCATGGTGACATTGCTTATGGTGATAGTGTGTATGGTGAAACTGCACACAGTGACATTGCTCATGGTGACAGTGTTCACGGCGTTAGATCCTATGGTGAATGTGACCATGGGGACAGTGCCCATAGTCACAATTCTCATGTGGTAGTGCTCACGGTGACAGTGCCCATGGTGACAATACACAGGGTGACATTATTCATGGTGACATTGCTCATGGTGAGAGTGCCCATGTTCACAACTGTCACGGTGATAGTTCCCATGGTGACAATACCCAGGGTAACAGAGCTGATGATAAAAGTGTTCACGGTGACAGTGCCCACGGTGACAGTACCTAAGGTGACAATTCCCATGGTGAGACTGCTCATAGACAGTGCCCATGGTGACAATACCCAGCGTGTCCTGTCCATGGTGACAGTGATCATGGTGACACCTCTCATGAGGACAGTGCCATAAGTGACAGTGCTCATTGTGGCAGTGCTCATGGTGACCGTGCTCATGGTGACAGTGCCCATGGTGACAGTGCCTATGGTGATAGATATCATGGTGGCGGTGCCCCGGGTGACATTGCCCACGCTGACAAAGCCCATGGTGATACTTCCCATTGTGACAGTGCCTACGGTGGCAGAGCCCTTGGTGACCGTGCCCAAGATCACATTGCCCATGGTGAGAGGGCTAACGGTGACTGTGCCCATGGTGACAGCACCGAGTGTGACAATGCCCATTGTGACAGTGCTCACGGTGACCATGCCGATGGTGATAGTGCCAATAGTGAGAGTGCTCACGGTGACACTGCCCATGGAGACACTGCCCATGGTGATAGTGCACATCATGACAACCCCTCAGAGGCAGTGCCAATGGTGAGAGTCCCCGTGGTGACAGTTCTCATGGTGAAAGAGATCCTGTTGAAATTGCTCATGGTGACATTGCTCCTAGTGACAGTGGTCTAGGTGATAGTCTCCATGTTGACAGTGCCCATGGTGACTGTTCTCACGGTGACAGTGCCTATGGTGATTATGCTCTTAGTGACAGTGCTCATGGTGACAGTGCCCATCGTGACAGTGACCATGGTGACTGTTCTCACCGTGGTAGTGCCCAAGGTGACAGTGTTCATGATGACATTCCGCATTAAGGCTGTGCCCGTGGTGACAGTGCTCATGGTGATAGTTCTCACGGTGATAGTACGCACGTTGACAGTGCCAAAGGTGACAATACCCAGGTGATAGTAATCATGGTGAAAGTGCCCATGGTGGCAGTTCTCATACTGACACTTCTTGTGACAGTGCTCATGGTGGCAGTGCCCGTGGTGACAGTGCTCTTGGTGACAGTGCTCATGGTGGCAGTGCCCATGGTGAGACTCCCGATGGTGACACTGCCCATGGTGACAGTGCACATGGTCATGGTGCATCTGGTGGCAGTGCAAAATAGTGAGAGTGCCCATGATGATATTGCACATGGTGATAGTGCCCATGGTGAGAGTGCCCAAGGTTCCAGTGCTCATGGTGACAGTGCCCATTGTGACAGTGGCCCTGGTGACAGTGCACACCATGAGAGTGCCCATGGTGTCTGTGCCCATGCTGACAGTTCTTATCATGAGAGTGTTCACGGTAGCAATGTTCATGGTAATAGTGCTCACGGAGACATTGCCCACAATGAGAGTGCCCATGGTGAGAATACTGACTATGACAGTGCCCATGATGACTTTTCTCTCTGTGACAGTGCCCATGGGGACAGTTAGCACGGTGAGATTTCTCACAGTGATAGTGCACATTGTTTCAGTGCTAATAGTGAAAAGACCCACGGCGCCAGTGCCCATCATGGCATTGCTCACGGTGATAGTTCTCACGGTGACAGTGCCCATGGTGATATTACCCATGGTGACAGTACTCAGTGATCAAGTGCTCATGGTGACAGTGCCTAAGGTGATAGTGCACATGGTGGCAGTGCAAAATGGTGACAGTGCCCATGGTGACTTTGCTTAATGTGATAGTCCTTGTGGTGACATTGCGCATGGTGACATTGACCACCATGACTGTGCTCTTGTTGACAGTGCTCATGGTGATAGTGCCAATGTTGGTAGTGCCCATCGTGAAAGTGCCCATGGTGACAGTTCTTATGATGAGAGTGGTTAGAGTGGCAGGGCTCATCGTGAGAGTGCCCATGGTGACAGGGCCCACGGTGACAGTATCCATAGTTATAGTGTCCATGGTGACAGTACTAACAGTGAAATTGTCCATGGGGACACTGCCCATGGTGACAGTGCCCATGGTCACAACACTCACGGTTATAGTGCTCACGGTGAGAGTGGCCATGGTGACAGTGACCACGGTGACACTTCTAATGGTGATACTGCCCATGATGACAGTGCTCATGGTGACAGTCCACATTGTGCCAGTGCCCAAGGTGACAGTGCTCATGGTGACAGTGCCCAAAGTCACAATAGCCATGGTGACAGTGCCCAGGCTGACAGTTCTCAAGGTGATAGTGCCCATGGTGACAGTGCACATGGTGATACAGAGAATGGGGACAGTGCTTATGGTGACAGTGGTCATGGTTGCAGTACCCATGGTGATAGTGCTGAAACTGACAGTGCCCTTGGGGATATTGCCCAAGGTGAGTGTACTCGTGTTATTAGTGCCCATGGTGGCAGTTCCCATTCTGAAAGTGCTCATGATGACAGTGCCCATGTGGGTAGTACCCATGGTGACAGTGCTCATGGTGATAGTGACCATGTTAACAGTGCACATGGTGGCTGTGCCCTTGGTGACAGTGCCCATGATGACAGTATTCATGGTGACAGTGCTCACGGTGATAGTGCCCATGGTGAGAGTGCACATGGTGGTAGTGCACATGGTGGCAGTGAAAAATGGTGACAGTTCCCATGCTGACAGTTCTCATTGTGACAATGCACACGGTCACAACCGATGCTGACACTGCTCATGGTAGCTGTACCCGTGGTGACAGTGCTCATGGTGATAGTGCCCATGTTAACAGTGCCCATGGTGACACTGCCCATGGTGACAATGCCCATGATGACAGTGCCCATGGAGTCAGTGCTCACGGAGCCATTGCCTATGGTAACTGTGCTCACAGTGACACTACACATGGTAACAGTGACCACGGTGAGAGTGCTCATGGTGATAGTGGCTATGGTGACAGATCACACTGTGACTGTCCGCATTGTGCCAGTACCAATAGTGACAGTGCCCATGGTGACATTGACCACGGTGAGAGTGCTCACGGTGCTAGTGCTCACAGTAATAGTGCTCATGGTGACAGTGCAGAAAGTGACGGTGCTCACGGTGACAGTGCCTATGGTGATAGTGCCCATGGTGAGAGTCCGCCCATTGATAGTGCCCATGGTGGCAGTTCCCATTGTGAAAGTGCTCATGATGATATTGCCCATGTTGGTAGTTCCCATGGTGAGAGTGCTCACGGTGATAGTGACCTTGGTAACTGTGCACATGGTGGCCGTGCCCTTGGTGACAGTGCCCATGATGACAGTACTCATGGTGACAGTTCTCATGGTAATAGTTCCCATGGGGACAAGGCACAGGGTGGCAGTGAAAAATGGTGAAAGTGCCCATGTTGACAGTTCTCAGGGTGACAGTGCACACGGTAACAACCCATGCAGACAGTATTCATGGTGACAGTTCTCATGGTTGCAGTACCCATGGTGACAGTGCTCACAGTGATACTGCCCATGGTGGCATTGCCCATGGTGACAGTGTCCATGGTGACACTGCCCATGATGACAGTGCCCATGGTGAAAGTTCCCACGGCGCCATTGCCTATGGTGACAGTGCTCATGGTAACAGTGCCCATGGTGACAGTGACCATGGTGAGAGTGCTCACTCTGAGAGTGCCCGTGGTGACAGGGCTCATGGTGCCAGTCCGCATTGTGCCAGTACCCATGGCGACAGTGGTCATGGTGACACTGACCACAGTGAGAGTGCTCACTGTGATAGAGCTCACGGTAATAGTGCTCTTGGTGACCTTGCAAATGGTGACAATACCCATGGTGACAGTACTCATGTTGAAAATACCCATGGTGGCAGTTCTCATGGTGACAGTTCTCATAATAGCAGTGCCCAAGGTGGCAGTCCTCGTGGTGACAGTGCTAATGGTGACAGTGCTCTTGGTGGCAGTTCCCATGGGGACAGTACCGATGGTGACCCTGTGCATTGTTACAGTGCCCATGGTAACCGTGCTCACGGTGGTAGTGCACATCGTGACAGTGCCCATGGTGGTAGTTCACCTGGTGACAATGCTAAATAGTGACAGTGCACATGCTGACAGTGCTCACGGTGATAGTGCCCATGGTGACAGTGCCCACGGTGATAATGGGTATTATTACAGTGTTCATCGTGACAGAGCCCAAGGTGGCAGTGGCCATGGTGACAGTGCCCACAATGACAGTGCCCATGGTAACAGTGCCGACAGTGACACTGCCCACGGTGACACTTCTCACAGTGAATGTGCCCATGGGGACAGTTACCATGATGAGATTTCTCACGGTGATAGTGCCCGTTGTGACAGTGCTCACCGTGACAATGCCCATGGTGCCAGTGCCCATAGAGACATTCCGCACGGTCACATTTCTCACGGTGAAAGTGCCTATGGTGACACTGCACGTGGCGGCAGTGCAAAATGGTGAGAGTGCCCATGGTGACATTGCTCATAGTGACTTTGCTTAGAGTGATAGTGCTTACGGTGACAGTGTGCATGGTGACACTGCACACAGTTGCAGTGTTTATGGTGACAGTGTTCACGGGGATACTTTCCATGGTGATAGTGCCCATGGTGACACTGCACATGGTGGCAGTGATAAATGGTGACAGTGCCCCTGTTGACAGTTCTCATGGTGACAGTGCACATGGTGACAACCCGTGCAGATTGTACTCATGGTGACAGTACTCACGGTGACAGTTCTCATGTTTGCAGTATCCATCGTGACAGTGCTCACAGTGATAGTGCCCATGGTGAGAGTGCCCATGATGACAGGTCCCATGGTGCCATTGCCTATGGTGACAGTGCTCATGGTAACAGTGCCCAAGGTGACAGTGACCATGGTGAGAGTGCTGACACTGATGGTGCGCATGGTGACAGTGCTCCTGGTGCCTCTCTACATTGTGCCAGTACCCATTGCGACAGTGCTCATGGTGACAGTGACCACAGTGAGAGTGCTCATAGTGATAGTGCTCACGGTAATACTGCTCATGGTGACAATGCAAATGGTGACAATACCATGGTGACAGTACTCATGTTGAAAATACCCATGGTGGCAGTTCTCATAGCGACAGATCTCATGGTGACAGTGCTCATAATAGCAGTGCCCAGGTGCCAGTGCTCGTGGTGACAGTGCTAATGGTGACAGTGCTCTTGGTGGCAGTTCCCATCGGGACAATACTGATGGTGACGCTGTGCATTGTTACAGTGAGCATGGTAACCGTGCTCATGGTGATAGTGCACATCATGACAGTGCCCATGGTGGTAGTTCACCTGGTGACAGTGCTAAATAGTGACAGTGCACATGCTGACAGTGCTCACGGTGATAGTGCCCATGGTGACAGTGCAAACGGTGATAATGGGCATTGTTACCGAGTTCATGGTGACAGCACACGGTGGCAGTGGCCATGGAGACAGTGCCCACAATGACAGTGCCCATGGTGACAGTGCCCATGGTGACACTTCTCACGGTGACAGTGCGCATGGTGACACTGCACACAGTGACTGTGTTCATGGTGACAGTGTTCACGGTGATAGTTCCCATGGTGAGATTGTCCATGGTAACAGTGCCCATAGTCACAATTCTCATGGTGTAGTGCTCACAGTGACAGTGCCCATGGAGTCATGCCCATGGTGACAGTGCTCATGGTGACAGTGCTCATGTTGGCAGTGCCATAAATAACAGTGCTCATTGTGGCAGTGCTCATGGTGTCCGTGCTCATGGTGACAGTGCCCATGTTTACAGTGTTTATGGTGATAGATGTCATGGTGTCAGTGCCCACGGGGACAGTGCCAAGGCTGACAAAACCCAGGGTGATACTTCCCATTGGGACAGTGCCCACGTTGACAGTGCCCATGGTGACAGCGCCCAGTGTGACAAACCTCATGGTGACAGTGCTCACGGTGACGGTGCCCATGGTGACAGTGCCGATGTTGAGAGTGCCATTAGTGACAGTGCTCATGGTGAAACTGCCCATGGAGACATCGCCCATGGTGATAGTGCTCATGGTGACAACCCCACGGTGACAGTGCCAATGTTGATAGTCCCCGTGGTGACAGGTCTTACATTGAATGTGACCATGGTGTCTGTGCTCATGGTGACAGTGCTCAAGGTTAGAGTCTCCATGTTGACAGTGCCGATGGTGACAATTCTCACGGCGACAGGGACTATGGTGAAAATTCTCATAGTGACAGTGTTCACGGTGACAGTGCCCATGGTGCTATTACCCATGGTGACAGTTCTCATAGTGAAACTGCCCATGGTGACACTGCACATGGTGGCAGTGCAAAATGGTGACAGAGCCCATGGTGATATTGCTCAGGGTGACATTGCTTACAGTGATAGTGTGTATGGTGAAACTGCACACAGTGACATTGCTCATGGTGACAGTGTTCACGGCGTTAATTCCTATGGTGAATGTGACCATGGGGACAGTGCCCATAGTCCCAATTCTCATGGTGTAGTGCTCACGGTGACAGTGCCCATGGTGACAATTCACAGGGTGACAGTATTCATGGTGACATTGCTCATGGTGATTGTGCCCATGTTTACAACTGTAATGGTGATAGTTCCCATGGTGACAATACCCAGGGTAACAGAGCTGATGGTTAAAAGTGTTCACGGTGACAGTGCCCATGGTGACAGTACCTAAGGTGACAATTCCCATGGTGAGACTGCTCATAGACAGTGCTCATGTTGACAATAAACAGCATGTCCTGTCCATGGTGACAGTGATCATGGTGACACTTCTCATGAGGACAGTGCCATAAGTGACAGTGCTCATTGTGGCAGTGCTCATGGTGACCGTGCTCATGGTGACAGTGCCCATGGTGACAGTGCCTATGGTGATAGATATCATGGTGGCCGTGCCCAGGGTGACATTGCCCACGCTGACAAAGCCCATGGTGATACTTCCCATTGTGACAGTGCCCACGGTGGCAGAGCCCATGGTGACAGTGCCCAAGATCACAGTGCCCATGGTGAGAGTGCTAACGGTGACTGTGCCCATGGTGACAGCACCCAGTGTGACAATGCCCATTGTGACAGTGCTCATGGTGACCATGCCGATGGTGATAGTGCCAATAGTGAGAGTGCTCACAGTGACACAGCCCATGGAGACACTGCCCATGGTGATAGTGCTCATCATGACAACCCCTTGGAGGCAGTGCCAAAGGTGAGAGTCCCCGTGGTGACAGTTATCACGGTGAAAGTGATCCTGTTGAAATTGCTCATGGTGACAGTGCTCAAGGTGATAGTCTCCATGTTGACAGTGTCCATGGTGACTGTTCTCACGGTGACAGTGCCTATGGTGATTATGCTCTTAAAGACAGTGCTTACGGTGACAGTGCCCATGGAGACACTGCCCATGGTGATAGTGCTCATCATGACAACCCCTCGGAGGCAGTGCCAAAGGTGAGAGTCCCCGTGGTGACAGTTCTCACGGTGAAAGTGATCTTGTTGAAATTGCTCATGGTGACAGTGCTCAAGGTGATAGTCTCCATGTTGACAGTGTCCATGGTGACTGTTCTCACGGTGACAGTGCCTATGGTGATTATGCTCTTAAAGACAGTGCTTACGGTGACAGTGCTCATGGTGACAGTGACCAGGGTGACTGTTCTCACTGTGATAGTGCCCATGGTGACAGTGTTCATGATGACAGTCCGCATTAAGTCTGTGCCCGTGGTGACAGTGCTCATGGTGATAGTTCTCATGGTGATAGTACGCACGTTGACAGTGCCAAAGGTGACAATACCCAGGTGATAGTAATCATGGTGAAAGTGCCCATGGTGGCACTTCTCATACTGACAGTTCTGGTGACAGTGCTCATGGTGGCAGTGCTCGTGGTGACAGTGCTCTTGGTGACAGTGCTCATGGTGGCAGTGCCCATGGTGAGACTACCGATGGTGACCCTGCCCATGGTGACAGTGCACATGGTCATGGTGCATCTGGTGGCAGTGCAAAATAGTGAGAGTGCCCATGGTGATATTGCACATGGTGATAGTGCCCATGGTGATAGTGCCCATGGTTCCAGTGCTCATGGTGACAGTGCTCATTGTGACAGTGCCCCTGGTGACAGTGCACACCATGAGAGTGCCCATGGTGTCTGTGCCCATGGTGACAGTTCTTATCATGAGTGCTCACGGTAGCAGTTTTCATGGTAATACTGCTCACGGAGGCATTGCCACAATGAGAGAGCCCATGTTGAGAATACTGACTGTGACAGTGCCCATGATGACTTTTCTCTCTGTGACTGTGCCCTTGGGGACAGTTAGCACGTTGAGATTTCTCACTGTGATAATTCACATTGCTTCAGGTCTAATAGTGAAAAGACCCATGGCGCCAGTGCCCATCATGGCATTACTCACGGTGATAGTTCTCACGGTGACAGTTCCCATGGTGATATTACCCATGGTGACAGTACTCAGTGATCAAGTGCTCATGGTGACAGTGCCTAAGGTGATAGTGCACACGGTGGCAGTGCAAAATGGTGACAGTGCCCATGGAGACATTGCTTAATGTGATAGTCCTTGTGGTGACATTGCGCATGGTGACATTGCCCACCATGACAGTGCTCTTGTTGAGAGTGCTCATGGTGATAGTGCCAATGTTGGAAGTGCCCATCATGAAAGTGCCCATGGTAAGAGTTCTTATGATGAGAGTGGTCAGAGTGGCAGTGCTCATGGTGAAACTGCCCATGGTGACAGAGCCCACGGTGACAGTGTCCATAGTTATAGTGTCCATGGTGACAGTACTAACAGTGAAATTTTCCATGGGGACACTGCCCATGGTGAAAGTGCCCATGGTCACAACACTCACTGTGATAGTGCTCATGGTGAGAGTGGCCATGGTGACAGTGACCACAGTGACAGTTCTAATGGTGATACTGCCCATGATGACAGTGCTCATGGTGACAGACCACATTGTGCCAGTGCCCAAGGTGACAGTGCTCATGGTGACAGTGCCCAAAGTCACAATACCCATGGTGACAGTGCCCAGGCTAACAGTTCTCAAGGTGATAGTGCCCATGGTGACAGTGCACATGGTGATACAGAGAATGGGGACAGTGCTTATGGTGACAGTGGTCATGGTTGCAGTACCCATGGTGATAGTGCTGAAACTGACAGTGCCCTTGGGGATAGTGCCCATGGTGAGTGTGCTCGTGTTAATAGTGCCCATGGTGGCAGTTCCCATTGTGAAAGTGCTCATGATGACAGTGCCCATGTTGGTAGTTCCCATGGTGACAGTGCTCATGGTGATAGTGACCATGTTAACAGTGCACATGGTGGCTGTGCCCTTGGTGACAGTGCCCATGATGACAGTATTCATAGTGACGGTGCTCACGGTGATAGTGCCCATGGTGACAGTGCACATGGTGGTAGTGCACATGGTGGCAGTGAAAAATGGTGACAGTTCCCATGCTGACAGTTCTCATTGTGACAATGCACACGGTCACAACCGATGCTGACACTGCTCATGGTAGCTGTACCCGTGGTAACAGTGCTCATGGTGATAGTGCCCATGTTAACAGTGCCCATGGTGACACTGCCCATGGTGACAATTCCCATGATGACAGTGCCCATGGAGTCAGTGCCCACGGAGCCATTGCCTATGGTAACAGTGCTCACAGTGACAGTACCCATGGTAACAGTGACCACGGTGAGAGTGCTCATGGTAATAGTGTCTATGGTGACAGATCACACTGTGACAGTCCGCATTGTGCCAGTACCAATAGTGACAGTGCCCATGGTGACATTGACCACGGTGAGAGTGCTCACGGTGCTAGTGCTCACAGTAATAGTGCTCATGGCGACAGAGCCGACAGTGACGGTGCTCACGGTGACAGTGCCTATGGTGATAGTGCCCATGGTGAGAGTCCGCCCATTGATAGTGCCCATGGTGGCAGATCCCATTGTGAAAGTGCTCATGATGACATTGCCCATGTTGGTAGTTCCCATGGTGACAGTGCTCACGGTGATAGTGACCTTGGTAACTGTGCACATGGTGGCCGTGCCCTTGGTGACAGTGCCAATGATGACAGTACTCATGGTGACAGTTCTCATGGTAATAGTTCCCATGGGGACAAGGCACAGGGTGGCAGTGAAAAATGGTGAAAGTGCCCATGTTGACAGTTCTCATGGTGACAGTGCACACGGTGACAACCCATGCAGACAGTACTCACGGTGACAGTTCTCATGGTTGCAGTACCCATGGGGACAGTGCTCACAGTGATACTGTCCATGGTGGCAGTGCGCATGGTGACAGTGCCCATGGTGACACTGCCCATGATGACAGTGCCCATGGTGAAAGTTCCCACGGCGCCATTGCCTATGGTGACAGTGCTCATGGTAACAGTGCCCATGGTGACAGTGACCATGGTGAGAGTGCTCACACTGAGAGTGCCCATGGTGACAGGGCTCATGGTGCCAGTCCGCATTGTGCCAGTACCCATGGCGACAGTGGTCCTGGTGACACTGACCACAGTGACAGTGCTCACTGTGATAGAGCTCACGGTATTAGTGCTCATGGTGACAGTGCAAATGGTGACAATACCCATGGTGACAGTACTCATGTTGAAAATACCCATGGTGGCCGTTCTCATGGTGACAGTGCTCATAATAGCAGTGCCCAAGGTGGCAGTCCTCGTGGTGACAGTGCTAATGGTGACCGTGCTCTTGGTGGCAGTTCCCATGGGGACAGTACCGATGGTGACCCTGTGCATTGTTACAGTGCCCATGGTAACCGTGCTCACGGTGGTAGTGCACATCGTGACAGTGCCCATGGTGGTAGTTCACCTGGTGACAGTGCTAAATAGTGACAGTGCACATGCTGACAGTGCTCACGGTGATAGTGCCCATGGTGACAGTGCCCACGGTGATAATGGGTATTATTACAGTGTTCATCGTGACAGAGCCCAAGGTGGCAGTGGCCATGGTGACAGTGCCCACAATGACAGTGCCCATGGTAACAGTGCCGACAGTGACACTGCCCACGGTGACACTTCTCACAGTGAATGTGCCCATGGGGACAGTTACCATGATGAGATTTCTCACGGTGATAGTGCCCGTTGTGACAGTGCTCACAGTGACAATGCCCATGGTGCCAGTGCCCATAGAGACATTCCGCACGGTCCCATTTCTCACGGTGAAAGTGCCTATGGTGACACTGCACCTGGTGGCAGTGCAAAATGGTGACAGTGCCCATGGTGACATTGCTCATAGTGACTTTGCTTACAGTGATAGTCCTTACGGTGACAGTGTGCATGGTGACACCGCACACAGTTGCAGTGTTTATGGTGACAGTGTTCACGGTGATACTTTCCATGGTGATAGTGCCCATGGTGACACTGCATATGGTGTCAGTGATAAATGGTGACAGTGCCCCTGTTGACAGTTCTCATGGTGACAGTGCACATGGTGACAACCCGTGCAGACTGTTCTCATGGTGACAGTACTCACGGTGACAGTTCTCATGTTTGCAGTATCCATGGTGACAGTGCTCACAGTGATAGTGCCCATGGTGAGAGTGCCCATGATGACAGGTCCCATGGTGCCATTGCCTATGGTGACAGTGCTCATGGTAACAGTGCCCAAGTTGACAGTGACCATGGTGAGAGTGCTGACACTGATGGTGCCCATGGTGACAGTGCTCACGGTGCCTGTCTACATTGTGCCAGTACCCATGGCGACAGTTCTCATGGTGACAGTGACCACAGTGAGAGTGCTCATGGTGATAGGCTCACGGTAATAGTGGTCATGGTGACAATGCAAATGGTGACAATACCATGGTGACAGTACTCATGTTGAAAATACCCATGGTGGCAGTTCTCATAGCGACAGATCTCATGGTGACAATGCTCATAATAGCAGTGTCCAGGTGCCAGTGCCCTTGGTGACAGTGCTAATGGTGACAGTGCTCTTGGTGGCAGTTCCCATCGGGACAATACTGATGGTGACGCTGTGCATTGTTACAGTGCCCATGGTAACCGTGCTCACGGTGATAGTGCACATCGTGACAGTGCACATGGTGGTAGTTCACCTGGTGACAGTGCTAAATAGTGACAGTGCACATGCTGACAGTGCTCACGGTGATAGTGCCCATGGTGACAGTGCACATGGTGATAATGGGCATTGTTACAGAGTTCATGGTGACAGCACACGGTGGCAGTGGCCATGGAGACAGTGCCCATGGTGACAGTGCCGACAGTGACAGTGCCCATGGTGACACTTCTCACGGTGACAGTGCCCATGGGGACAGTTAGCATGGTGAGTTTTCTCATGGTGATAGTGCCCGTTGTGACAGTGCTCACAGTGACAATGCCCATGGTGCCAGTGCCCATAGAGTCATTCCGCACGGTCACATTTCTCACAGTGAAAGTGCCTATGGTGATATTAACCATGGTGACACTGCACATGGTGGCAGAGCAAAATGGTGACATTGCTCATGGTGACTTTGCTTATGGTGATAGTCCTTACAGTGACAGTGCGCATGGTGACACTGCACACAGTGACAGTGTTCATGGTGACAGTGTTCACGGTGATAGTTCCCATGGTGAGATTGTCCATGGTAACAGTGCCCATAGTCACAATTCTCATGGTGTAGTGCTCACAGTGACAGTGCCCATGGTGTCATGCCCATGGTGACAGTGCTCATGGTGACAGTGCTCATGTTGGCAGTGCCATAAATAACAGTGCTCACTGTGGCAGTGCTCATGGTGTCTGTGCTCATGGTGACAGTGCCCATGTTTACACTGTTTATGGTGATAGATGTCACGGTGTCAGTGCCAAGGCTGACAAAGCACAGGGTGATAGTTCCCATTGGGACAGTGCCCACAGTGACAGTGCCCATGGTGACAGCGCCCAGTGTGACAAGGCTCATGGTGACAGTACTCACGGTGACGGTGCCCATGGTGACAGTGCCGATGCTGAGAGTGCCATTAGTGACAGTGCTCATGGTGAAACTGCCCATGGAGACATCGCCCATGGTGATAGCACTCATGGTGACAACCCCACGGTGACAGTGCCAATGTTGATAGTCCCCGTGGTGACAGATCTTACATTGAATGTGACCATGGTGTCTGTGCTCATGGTGACAGTGCTCAAGGTTATAGTCTCCATGTTTACAGTGCCGATGGTGACAATTCTCACAGTGACAGGGCCTATGGTGAAAATTCTCATAGTAACAGTGTTCACGGTGACAGTGCCCATGGGGCTATTACCCATGGTGACAGTTCTCATAGTGAAACTGCCCATGGTGACACTGCACATGGTGGCAGTGCAAAATGGTGACAGTGCCCATGGTGACATTGCTTACGGTGATAGTGTGTATGGTGAAACTGCACACAGTGACATTGCTCATGGTGACAGTGTTCACGGCGTTAGATCCTATCGTGAATGTGACCTTGGGGACAGTGCCCAATGTCACAATTCTCATGGTGTAGTGCTCACGGTGACAGTGCCCATGGTGACAATACACAGGGTGACAGTATTCATGGTGACATTGATCATGGTGAGAGTGCCCATGTTCACAACTGTCACGGTGATAGTTCCCATGGTGACAGTGCTCATGGTGGCAGTGCCCATGGTGAGACTCCCGATGGTGACACTGCCCATGGTGACAGTGCACATGGTCATGGTGCATCTGGTGGCAGTGCAAAATAGTGAGAGTGCCCATGATGATATTGCTCATGGTGATAGTGCCCATGGTGAGAGGGCCCATGGTTCCAGTGCTCATGGTGACAGTGCCCATTGTGACAGTGCCCCTGGTGACAGTGCACACCGTGAGAGTGCCCATGGTGTCTGTGCCCATGGTGACAGTACTTATCATGAGAGTGTTCACGGTAGCAGTGTTCATGGTAATAGTGCTCACGGAGACATTGCCCACAATGAGAGTGCCCATGGTGAGAATACTGACTGTGACAGTGCCCATGATGACTTTTCTCTCTGCGACAGTGCCCATGGGGACAGTTAGCACGGTGAGATTTCTCACAGTGATAGTGCACATTGTTTCAGTGCTAATAGTGAAAAGACCCACGGCGCCAGTGCCCATCATGGCATTGCTCACGGTGATAGTTCTCACGGTGACAGTGCCCATGGTGATATTACCCATGGTGACAGTACTCAGTGATCAAGTGCTCATGGTGACAGTGCCTAAGGTGATAGTACACACGGTGGCAGTGCAAAATGGCGACAGTGCCCATGGTGACATTGCTTAATGTGATAGTCCTTGTGGTGACATTGCGCATGGTGACATTGCCCACCACGACAGTTCTCTTGTTGACAGTGCTCATGGTGATAGTGCCAATGTTGGAAGTGCCCATCGTGAAAGTGCCCATGGTGACAGTTCTTATGATGAGAGTGGTCAGAGTGGCAGTGCTCATGGTGAAAGTGCCCATGGTGACAGAGCCCACGGTGACAGTGTCCATAGTTATAGTGTCCACGGTGAGAGTCCTAACAGTGAAATTGTCCATGGGGACACTGCCCATGGTGAAATTGCCCATGGTCACAACACTCACGGTGATAGTGCTCACGGTGAGAGTGGCCATGGTGACAGTGACCACGGTGACAGTTCTAATGGTGATACTGCCCATGATGACAGTGCTCATGGTGACAGTCCACATTGTGCCAGTGCCCAAGGTGACAGTGCTCATGGTGACAGTGCCCAAAGTCACAATACCCATGGTGACAGAGCCCAGGCTGACAGTTCCCAAGGTGATAGTGCCCATGGTGACAGTGCACATGGTGATACAGAGAATGGGGACAGTGCTTATGGTGACAGTGGTCATGGTTGCACTACCCATGGTGATAGTACTGAAAATGACAGTGCCCTTGGGGATAGTGCCGATGGTGAGTGTGCTCGTGTTAATAGTGCCCATGGTGGCAGTTCCCATTGAGAAAGTGCTCATGAGGACAGTGCCCATGTTGGTAGTTCCCATGGTGACAGTGCTCATGGTGATAGTGACCATGTTAACAGTGCCCATGGTGACACTGCCCATGGTGACAATTCCCATGATGACAGTGCCCATGGAGTCAGTGCCCACGGAGCCATTGCCTATGGTAACAGTGCTCACAGTGACAGTACCCATGGTAACAGTGACCACAGTGAGAGTGCTCATGGTAATAGTGTCTATGGTGACAGATCACACTGTGACAGTCCGCATTGTGCCAGTACCAATAGTGACAGTGCCCATGGTGACATTGACCACAGAGAGAGTGCTCACGGTGCTAGTGCTCACAGTAATAGTGCTCATGGTGACAGTGTCGACAGTGACGGTGCTCACGGTGACAGTGCCTATGGTGATAGTGCCCATGGTGAGAGTCCGCCCATTGATAGTGCCCATGGTGGCAGTTCCCATTGTGAAAGTGCTCATGATGACATTGCCCATGTTAGTAGTTCCCATGGTGACAGTGCTCACGGTGATAGTGACCTTGGTAACTGTGCACATGGTGGCCGTGCCCTTGGTGACAGTGCCAATGATGACAGTACTCATGGTGACAGTTCTCATGGTAATAGTTCCCATGGGGACAAGGCACAGGGTGGCAGTGAAAAATGGTGAAAGTGCCCATGTTGACAGTTCTCATGGTGACAGTGCACACGGTGACAACCCATGCAGACAGTACTCACGGTGACAGTTCTCATGGTTGCAGTACCCATGGGGACAGTGCTCACAGTGATACTGTCCATGGTGGCAGTGCGCATGGTGACAGTGCCCATGGTGACACTGCCCATGATGACAGTGCCCATGGTGAAAGTTCCCACGGCGCCATTGCCTATGGTGACAGTGCTCATGGTAACAGTGCCCATGGTGACAGTGACCATGGTGAGAGTGCTCACACTGAGAGTGCCCATGGTGACAGGGCTCATGGTGCCAGTCCGCATTGTGCCAGTACCCATGGCGACAGTGGTCCTGGTGACACTGACCACAGTGACAGTGCTCACTGTGATAGAGCTCACGGTATTAGTGCTCATGGTGACAGTGCAAATGGTGACAATACCCATGGTGACAGTACTCATGTTGAAAATACCCATGGTGGCCGTTCTCATGGTGACAGTGCTCATAATAGCAGTGCCCAAGGTGGCAGTCCTCGTGGTGACAGTGCTAATGGTGACCGTGCTCTTGGTGGCAGTTCCCATGGGGACAGTACCGATGGTGACCCTGTGCATTGTTACAGTGCCCATGGTAACCGTGCTCACGGTGGTAGTGCACATCGTGACAGTGCCCATGGTGGTAGTTCACCTGGTGACAGTGCTAAATAGTGACAGTGCACATGCTGACAGTGCTCACGGTGATAGTGCCCATGGTGACAGTGCCCACGGTGATAATGGGTATTATTACAGTGTTCATCGTGACAGAGCCCAAGGTGGCAGTGGCCATGGTGACAGTGCCCACAATGACAGTGCCCATGGTAACAGTGCCGACAGTGACACTGCCCACGGTGACACTTCTCACAGTGAATGTGCCCATGGGGACAGTTACCATGATGAGATTTCTCACGGTGATAGTGCCCGTTGTGACAGTGCTCACAGTGACAATGCCCATGGTGCCAGTGCCCATAGAGACATTCCGCACGGTCCCATTTCTCACGGTGAAAGTGCCTATGGTGACACTGCACCTGGTGGCAGTGCAAAATGGTGACAGTGCCCATGGTGACATTGCTCATAGTGACTTTGCTTACAGTGATAGTCCTTACGGTGACAGTGTGCATGGTGACACTGCACACAGTTGCAGTGTTTATGGTGACAGTGTTCACGGTGATACTTTCCATGGTGATAGTGCCCATGGTGACACTGCACATGGTGGCAGTGATAAATGGTGACAGTGCCCCTGTTGACAGTTCTCATGGTGACAGTGCACATGGTGACAACCCGTGCAGACTGTTCTCATGGTGACAGTACTCACGGTGACAGTTCTCATGTTTGCAGTATCCATGGTGACAGTGCTCACAGTGATAGTGCCCATGGTGAGAGTGCCCATGATGACAGGTCCCATGGTGCCATTGCCTATGGTGACAGTGCTCATGGTAACAGTGCCCAAGGTGACAGTGACCATGGTGAGAGTGCTCACACTGATGGTGCGCATGGTGACAGTGCTCATGGTGCCTCTCTACATTGTGCCAGTACCCATGGCGACAGTGCTCATGGTGACAGTGACCACAGTGAGAGTGCTCATGGTGATAGTGCTCACGGTAATAGTGCTCATGGTGACAGTGCAAATGGTGACAATACCATGGTGACAGTACTCATGTTGAAAATACCCATGGTGGCAGTTCTCATAGCGACAGATCTCATGGTGACAGTGCTCATAATAGCAGTGCACCGGGGCCAGGTCTCGTGGTGACAGTGCTAATGGTGACATTGCTCTTGGTGGCAGATCCCATCGGGACAATACTGATGGTGACGCTGTGCATTGTTACAGTGCCCATGGTAACCGTGCTCACGGTGGTAGTGCACATCGTGACAGTGCCCATGGTGGTAGTTCACCTGGTGACAGTGCTAAATAGTGACAGTGCACATGCTGACAGTGCCCACGGTGATAGTGCCCATGGTGACAGTGCCCACGGTGATAATGGGTATTATTACAGTGTCCATCGTGACAGAGCCCAAGGTGGCAGTGGCCATGCTGACAGTGCCCACAATGACAGTGCCCATGGTAACAGTGCCGACAGTGACACTGCCCACGGTGACACTTCTCACAGTGAATGTGCCCATGGGGACAGTTACCATGATGAGATTTCTCACGGTGATAGTGCCCGTTGTGACAGTGCTCACAGTGACAATGCCCATGGTGCCAGTGCCCATAGAGACATTCCGCACGGTCACATTTCTCACGGTGAAAGTGCCTATGGTGACACTGCACCTGGTAGCAGTGCAAAATGGTGACATTGCCCATGGTGACATTGCTCATAGTGACTTTGCTTACAGTGATAGTCCTTACGGTGACAGTGTGCATGGTGACACTGCACACAGTTGCAGTGTTTATGGTGACAGTGTTCACGGTGATACTTTCCATGGTGATAGTGCCCATGGTGACACTGCATATGGTGGCAGTGATAAATGGTGACAGTGCCCCTGTTGACAGTTCTCATGGTGACAGTGCACATGGTGACAACCCGTGCAGACTGTTCTCATGGTGACAGTACTCACGGTGACAGTTCTCATGTTTGCAGTATCCATGGTGACAGTGCTCACAGTGATAGTGCCCATGGTGAGAGTGCCCATGATGACAGGTCCCATGGTGCCATTGCCTATGGTGACAGTGCTCATGGTAACAGTGCCCAAGGTGACAGTGACCATGGTGAGAGTGCTCACACTGATGGTGCGCATGGTGACAGTGCTCATGGTGCCTCTCTACATTGTGCCAGTACCCATGGCGACAGTGCTCATGGTGACAGTGACCACAGTGAGAGTGCTCATGGTGATAGTGCTCACGGTAATAGTGCTCATGGTGACAGTGCAAATGGTGACAATACCATGGTGACAGTACTCATGTTGAAAATACCCATGGTGGCAGTTCTCATAGCGACAGATCTCATGGTGACAGTGCTCATAATAGCAGTGCACCGGTGCCAGGTCTCGTGGTGACAGTGCTAATGGTAACATTGCTCTTGGTGGCAGATCCCATCGGGACAATACTGATGGTGACGCTGTGCATTGTTACAGTGCCCATGGTAACCGTGCTCACGGTGGTAGTGCACATCGTGACAGTGCCCATGGTGGTAGTTCACCTGGTGACAGTGCTAAATAGTGACAGTGCACATGCTGACAGTGCTCACGGTGATAGTGCCCATGGTGACAATGCACACGGTGATAATGGGCATTGTTACAGAGTTCATGGTGACAGCACACGGTGGCAGTGGCCATGGAGACAGTGCCCACAATGACAGTGCCCATGGTGACAGTGCCGACAGTGACAGTGCCCATGGTGACACTTCTCACGGTGACAGTGCCCATGGGGACAGTTAGCATGGTGAGATTTCTCACGGTGACAGTGCCCGTTGTGACAGTGCTCACAGTGACAATGCCCATGGTGCCAGTGCCCATAGAGTCATTCCGCACGGTCACATTTCTCACAGTGAAAGTGCCTATGGTGATATTAACCATGGTGACACTGCACATGGTGGCAGAGCAAAATGGTGACAGTGCCCAGGGTGACATTGCTCATGGTGACTTTGCTTATGGTGATAGTCCTTACAGTGACAGTGCGCATGGTGACACTGCACACAGTGACAGTGTTCATGGTGACAGTGTTCACGGTGATAGTTCCCATGGTGAGATTGTCCATGGTAACAGTGCCCATAGTCACAATTCTCATGGTGTAGTGCTCACAGTGACAGTGCCCATGGTGTCATGCCCATGGTGACAGTGCTCATGGTGACAGTGCTCATGTTGGCAGTGCCATAAATAACAGTGCTCATTGTGGCAGTGCTCATGGTGTCCGTGCTCATGGTGACAGTGCCCATGTTTACAGTGGTTATGGTGATAGATGTCACGGTGTCAGTGCCCACGGGGACAGTGCCAAGGCTGACAAAGCCCAGGGTGATACTTCCCATTGGGACAGTGCCCACGGTGACAGTGCCCATGGTGACAGCGCCCAGTGTGACAAGGCTCATGGTGACAGTGCTCACGGTGACGGTGCCCATGGTGACAGTGCCGATGGTGAGAGTGCCATTAGTGACAGTGCTCATGGTGAAACTGCCCATGGAGACATCGCCCATGGTGATAGTGCTAATGGTGACAACCCCACAGTGACAGTGCCAATGTTGATAGTCCCCGTGGTGACAGGTCTTACATTGAATGTGACCATGGTGTCTGTGCTCATGGAGACAGTGCTCAAGGTTATAGTCTTCATGTTGACAGTGCCGATGGTGACAATTCTCACGGTGACAGGGCCTATGGTGAAAATTCTCATAGTGACAGTGTTCACGGTGACAGTGCCCATGGTGCTATTACCCATGGTGACAGTTCTCATAGTGAAACTGCCCATGGTGACACTGCACATGGTGGCAGTGCAAAATGGTGACAGTGCCCATGGTGATATTGCTCATGGTGACATTGCTTACGGTGATAGTGTGTATGGTGAAACTGCACACAGTGACATTGCTCATGGTGACAGTGTTCACGGCGTTAGTTCCTATCGTGAATGTAACCATGGGGACAGTGCCCATTGTCACAATTCTCATGGTGTAGTGCTCACGGTGACAGTGCCCATGGTGACAATACACAGGGTGACATTATTCATGGTGACATTGCTCATGGTGAGAGTGCCCATGTTCACAACTGTCACGGTGATAGTTCCCATGGTGACAATACCCAGGGTAACAGAGCTGATGGTAAAAGTGTTCACGGTGACAGTGCCCATGGTGACAGTACCTAAGGTGACAATTCCCATGGTGAGACTGCTCATAGACAGTGCCCATGGTGACAATACCCAGCGTGTCCTGTCCATGGTGACAGTGATCATGGTGACACTTCTCATGAGGACAGTGCCATAAGTGACAGTGCTCATTGTGGCAGTGCTCATGGTGACCGTGCTGATGGTGACAGTGCCCATGGTGACAGTGCCTATGGTGATAGATATCATGGTGGCCGTGCCCAGGGTGACATTGCACACGCTGACAAAGCCCATGGTGATACTTCCCATTGTGACAGTGCCCACGGTGGCAGAGCCCATGGTGACAGTGCCCAAGATCACAGTGCCCATGGTGAGAGTGCTAACGGTGACTCTGCCCATGGTGACAGCACCCAGTGTGACAATGCCCATTGTGACAGTGCTCACGGTGACCATGCCGATGGTGATAGTGCCAATAGTGAGAGTGCTCACGGTGACAATGCCCATGGAGACACTGCCCATGGTGATAGTGCTCATCATGACAACCCCTTGGAGGCAGTGGCAATGGTGAGAGTCCCCGTGGTGAGAGTTCTCACGGTGAATGTGATCCTGTTGAAATTGCTCATGGTGACAGTGCTCAAGGTGATAGTCTCCATGTTGACAGTGCCCATGGTGACTGTTCTCACGGTGACAGTGCCTATGGTGATTATGCTCTTAGTGACAGTGCTCATGGTGACAGTGCCCATCGTGACAGTGACCACGGTGACTGTTCTCACCGTGGTAGTACCCATGGTGACAGTGTTCATGATGACAGTCCGCATTAAGGCTGTGCCCGTGGTGACAGTGCTCATGGTGATAGTTCTCACGGTGATAGTACGCACGTTGACAGTGCCAAAGGTGACAATACCCAGGTAATAGTAATCATGGTGAAAGTGCCCATGGTGGCAGTTCTCATACTGACAGTTCTGGTGACAGTGCTCATGGTGGCAGTGCTCGTGGTGACAGTGCTCTTGGTGACAGTGCTCATGGTGGCAGTGCCCATGGTGAGACTACCGATGGTGACCCTGCCCATGGTGACAGTGCACATGGTCATGGTGCATCTGGTGGCAGTGCAAAATAGTGAGAGTGCCCATGATGATATTGCTCATGGTGATAGTGCCCATGGTGAGAGGGCCCATGGTTCCAGTGCTCATGGTGACAGTGCCCATTGTGACAGTGCCCCTGGTGACAGTGCACACTGTGAGAGTGCCCATGGTGTCTGTGCCCATGGTGACAGTACTTATCATGAGAGTGTTCACGGTAGCAGTGTTCATGGTAATAGTGCTCACGGAGACATTGCCCACAATGAGAGTGCCCATGGTGAGAATACTGACTGTGACAGTGCCCATGATGACTTTTCTCTCTGCGACAGTGCCCATGGGGACAGTTAGCACGGTGAGATTTCTCACAGTGATAGTGCACATTGTTTCAGTGCTAATAGTGAAAAGACCCACGGCGCCATTGCCCATCATGGCATTGCTCATGGTGATAGTTCTCACGGTGACAGTGCCCATGGTGATATTACCCATGGTGACAGTACTCAGTGATCAAGTGCTCATGGTGACAGTGCCTAAGGTGATAGTGCACACGGTGGCAGTGCAAAATGGTGACAGTGCCCATGGGGACATTGCTTAATGTGATAGACCTTGTGGTGACATTGCGCATGGTGACATAGCCCACCATGACAGTGCTCTTGTTGACAGTGCTCATGGAGATAGTGCCAATGTTAGAAGTGCCCATCGAGAAAGTGCCCATGGTGACAGTTCTTATGATGAGAGTGGTCAGAGTGGCAGTGCTCATGGTGAAAGGGCCCATGGTGACAGAGCACACGGTGACAGTGTCCATAGTTATAGTGTCCATGGTGAAAGTACTAACAGTGAAATTGTCCATGGGGACACTGTCCATGGTGAAAGTGCCCATAGTCACAACACTCACGGTGATAGTGCTCACGGTGAGAGTGGCCATGGTGACAGTGACCACGGTGACAGTACTAATGGTGATACTGCCCATGATGACAGTGCTCATGGTGACAGTCCACATTGTGCCAGTGCCCATGGTGACAGTGCTCATGGTGACAGTGCCCAAAGTCACAATACCCATGGTGACAGTGCCCAGGCTGACAGTTCTCAAGGTGATAGTGCCCATGGTGACAGTGCACATGGTGATACAGAGAATGGGGACAGTGCTTATGGTGACAGTGGTCATGGTTGCAGTACCCATGGTGATAGTGCTGAAACTGACAGTGCCCTTGGGGATAGTGCCCATGGTGAGTGTGCTCGTGTTAATAGTGCCCATGGTGGCAGTTCCCATTGTGAAAGTGCTCATGATGACAGTGCCCATGTTGGTAGTTCCCATGGTGACAGTGCTCATGGTGATAGTGACCATGTTAACAGTGCACATGGTGGCTGTGCCCTTGGTGACAGTGCCCATGATGACAGTATTCATAGTGACGGTGCTCACGGTGATAGTGCCCATGGTGACAGTGCACATGGTGGTAGTGCACATGGTGGCAGTGAAAAATGGTGACAGTTCCCATGCTGACATTTCTCATTGTGACAATGCACACGGTCACAACCGATGCTGACACTGCTCATGGTAGCTGTACCCGTGGTGACAGTGCTCATGGTGATAGTGCCCATGTTAACAGTGCCCATGGTGACACTGCCCATGGTGACAATTCCCATGATGACAGTGCCCATGGAGTCAGTGCCCACGGAGCCATTGCCTATGGTAACAGTGCTCACAGTGACAGTACCCATGGTAACAGTGACCACGGTGAGAGTGCTCATGGTAATAGTGTCTATGGTGACAGATCACACTGTGACAGTCCGCATTGTGCCAGTACCAATAGTGACAGTGCCCATGGTGACATTGACCACGGTGAGAGTGCTCACGGTGCTAGTGCTCACAGTAATAGTGCTCATGGCGACAGAGCCGACAGTGACGGTGCTCACGGTGACAGTGCCTATGGTGATAGTGCCCATGGTGAGAGTCTGCCCATTGATAGTGCCCATGGTGGCAGTTCCCATTGTGAAAGTGCTCATGATGACATTGCCCATGTTGGTAGTTCCCATGGTGACAGTGCTCACGGTGATAGTGACCTTGGTAACTGTGCACATGGTGGCCGTGCCCTTGGTGACACTGCCAATGATGACAGTACTCATGGTGACAGTTCTCATGGTAATAGTTCCCATGGGGACAAGGCACAGGGTGGCAGTGAAAAATGGTGAAAGTGCCCATGTTGACAGTTCTCATGGTGACAGTGCACACGGTGACAACCCATGCAGACAGTACTCACGGTGACAGTTCTCATGGTTGCAGTACCCATGGGGACAGTGCTCACAGTGATACTGTCCATGGTGGCAGTGCGCATGGTGACAGTGCCCATGGTGACACTGCCCATGATGACAGTGCCCATGGTGAAAGTTCCCACGGCGCCATTGCCTATGGTGACAGTGCTCATGGTAACAGTGCCCATGGTGACAGTGACCATGGTGAGAGTGCTCACGCTGAGAGTGCCCATGGTGACAGGGCTCATGGTGCCAGTCCGCATTGTGCCAGTACCCATGGCGACAGTGGTCCTGGTGACACTGACCACAGTGACAGTGCTCACTGTGATAGAGCTCACGGTATTAGTGCTCATGGTGACAGTGCAAATGGTGACAATACCCATGGTGACAGTACTCATGTTGAAAATACCCATGGTGGCCGTTCTCATGGTGACAGTGCTCATAATAGCAGTGCCCAAGGTGGCAGTCCTCGTGGTGACAGTGCTAATGGTGACCGTGCTCTTGGTGGCAGTTCCCATGGGGACAGTACCGATGGTGACCCTGTGCATTGTTACAGTGCCCATGGTAACCGTGCTCACGGTGGTAGTGCACATCGTGACAGTGCCCATGGTGGTAGTTCACCTGGTGACAGTGCTAAATAGTGACAGTGCACATGCTGACAGTGCTCACGGTGATAGTGCCCATGGTGACAGTGCCCACGGTGATAATGGGTATTATTACAGTGTTCATCGTGACAGAGCCCAAGGTGGCAGTGGCCATGGTGACAGTGCCCACAATGACAGTGCCCATGGTAACAGTGCCGACAGTGACACTGCCCACGGTGACACTTCTCACAGTGAATGTGCCCATGGGGACAGTTACCATGATGAGATTTCTCACGGTGATAGTGCCCGTTGTGACAGTGCTCACAGTGACAATGCCCATGGTGCCAGTGCCCATAGAGACATTCCGCACGGTCCCATTTCTCACGGTGAAAGTGCCTATGGTGACACTGCACCTGGTGGCAGTGCAAAATGGTGACAGTGCCCATGGTGACATTGCTCATAGTGACTTTGCTTACAGTGATAGTCCTTATGGTGACAGTGTGCATGGTGACACTGCACACAGTTGCAGTGTTTATGGTGACAGTGTTCACGGTGATACTTTCCATGGTGATAGTGCTCATGGTGACACTGCATATGGTGGCAGTGATAAATGGTGACAGTGCCCCTGTTGACAGTTCTCATGGTGACAGTGCACATGGTGAAAACCCGTGCAGACTGTTCTCATGGTGACAGTACTCACGGTGACAATTCTCATGTTTGCAGTATCCATGGTGACAGTGCTCACAGTGATAGTGCCCATGGTGAGAGTGCCCATGATGACAGGTCCCATGGTGCCATTGCCTATGGTGACAGTGCTCATGGTAACAGTGCCCAAGGTGACAGTGACCATGGTGAGAGTGCTCACACTGATGGTGCGCATGGTGACAGTGCTCATGGTGCCTCTCTACATTGTGCCAGTACCCATGGCGACAGTGCTCATGGTGACAGTGACCACAGTGAGAGTGCTCATGGTGATAGTGCTCACGGTAATAGTGCTCATGGTGACAGTGCAAATGGTGACAATACCATGGTGACAGTACTCATGTTGAAAATAACCATGGTGGCAGTTCTCATAGCGACAGATCTCATGGTGACAGTGCTCATAATAGCAGTGCACCGGGGCCAGGTCTCGTGGTGACAGTGCTAATGGTGACATTGCTCTTGGTGGCAGATCCCATCGGGACAATACTGATGGTGACGCTGTGCATTGTTACAGTGCCCATGGTAACCGTGCTCACGGTGGTAGTGCACATCGTGACAGTGCCCATGGTGGTAGTTCACCTGGTGACAGTGCTAAATAGTGACAGTGCACATGCTGACAGTGCTCACGGTGATAGTGCCCATGGTGACAGTGCACACGGTGATAATGGGCATTGTTACAGAGTTCATGGTGACAGCACACGGTGGCAGTGGCCATGGAGACAGTGCCCACAATGACAGTGCCCATGGTGACAGTGCCGACAGTGACAGTGCCCATGGTGACACTTCTCACGGTGACAGTGCCCATGGGGACAGTTAGCATGGTGAGATTTCTCACGGTGACAGTGCCCGTTGTGACAGTGCTCACAGTGACAATGCCCATGGTGCCAGTGCCCATAGAGTCATTCCGCACGGTCACATTTCTCACAGTGAAAGTGCCTATGGTGATATTAACCATGGTGACACTGCACATGGTGGCAGAGCAAAATGGTGACAGTGCCCATGGTGACATTGCTCATGGTGACTTTGCTTATGGTGATAGTCCTTACAGTGACAGTGCGCATGGTGACACTGCACACAGTGACAGTGTTCATGGTGACAGTGTTCACGGTGATAGTTCCCATGGTGAGATTGTCCATGGTAACAGTGCCCATAGTCACAATTCTCATGGTGTAGTGCTCACAGTGACAGTGCCCATGGTGTCATGCCCATGGTGACAGTGCTCATGGTGACAGTGCTCATGTTGGCAGTGCCATAAATAACAGTGCTCATTGTGGCAGTGCTCATGGTGTCCGTGCTCATGGTGACAGTGCCCAGGTTTACAGTGGTTATGGTGATAGATGTCACGGTGTCAGTGCCCACGGGGACAGTGCCAAGGCTGACAAAGCCCAGGGTGATACTTCCCATTGGGACAGTGCCCACGGTGACAGTGCCCATGGTGACAGCACCCAGTGTGACAAGGCTCATGGTGACAGTGCTCACGGTGACGGTGCCCATGGTGACAGTGCCGATGGTGAGAGTGCCATTAGTGACAGTGCTCATGGTGAAACTGCCCATGGAGACATCGCCCATGGTGATAGTGCTCATGGTGACAACCCCACAGTGACAGTGCCAATGTTGATAGTCCCCGTGGTGACAGGTCTTACATTGAATGTGACCATGGTGTCTGTGCTCATGGAGACAGTGCTCAAGGTTATAGTCTCCATGTTGACAGTGCTGATGGTGACAATTCTCACGGTGACAGGGCCTATGGTGAAAATTCTCATAGTGACAGTGTTCACGGTGACAGTGCCCATGGTGCTATTACCCATGGTGACAGTTCTCATAGTGAAACTGCCCATGGTGACACTGCACATGGTGGCAGTGCAAAATGGTGACAGTGCCCATGGTGATATTGCTCATGGTGACATTGCTTACGGTGATAGTGTGTATGGTGAAACTGCACACAGTGACATTGCTCATGGTGACAGTGTTCACGGCGTTAGTTCCTATCGTGAATGTAACCATGGGGACAGTGCCCATTGTCACAATTCTCATGGTGTAGTGCTCACGGTGACAGTGCCCATGGTGACAATACACAGGGTGACATTATTCATGGTGACATTGCTCATGGTGAGAGTGCCCATGTTCACAACTGTCACGGTGATAGTTCCCATGGTGACAATACCCAGGGTAACAGAGCTGATGGTAAAAGTGTTCACGGTGACAGTGCCCATGGTGACAGTACCTAAGGTGACAATTCCCATGGTGAGACTGCTCATAGACAGTGCCCATGGTGACAATACCCAGCGTGTCCTGTCCATGGTGACAGTGATCATGGTGACACTTCTCATGAGGACAGTGCCATAAGTGACAGTGCTCATTGTGGCAGTGCTCATGGTGACCGTGCTCATGGTGACAGTGCCCATGGTGACAGTGCCTATGGTGATAGATATCATGGTGGCCGTGCCCAGGGTGACATTGCACACGCTGACAAAGCCCATGGTGATACTTCCCATTGTGACAGTGCCCACGGTGGCAGAGCCCATGGTGACAGTGCCCAAGATCACAGTGCCCATGGTGAGAGTGCTAACGGTGACTCTGCCCATGGTGACAGCACCCAGTGTGACAATGCCCATTGTGACAGTGCTCACGGTGACCATGCCGATGGTGATAGTGCCAATAGTGAGAGTGCTCACAGTGACACTGCCCATAGAGACACTGCCCATGGTGATAGTGCTCATCATGACAACCCCTCGGAGGCAGTGCCAAAGGTGAGAGTCCCCGTGGTGAGAGTTCTCACGGTGAATGTGATCCTGTTGAAATTGCTCATGGTGACAGTGCTCATGGTGACAGTGCTCAAGGTGATAGTCTCCATGTTGACAGTGCCCATGGTGACTGTTCTCACGGTGACAGTGCCTATGGTGATTATGCTCTTAGTGACAGTGCTCATGGTGACAGTGCCCATCGTGACAGTGACCACGGTGACTGTTCTCACCGTGGTAGTACCCATGGTGACAGTGTTCATGATGACAGTCCGCATTAAGGCTGTGCCCGTGGTGACAGTGCTCATGGTGATAGTTCTCACGGTGATAGTACGCACGTTGACAGTGCCAAAGGTGACAATACCCAGGTGATAGTAATCATGGTGAAAGTGCCCATGGTGGCAGTTCTCATACTGACAGTTCTGGTGACAGTGCTCATGGTGGCAGTGCTCGTGGTGACAGTGCTCTTGGTGACAGTGCTCATGGTGGCAGTGCCCATGGTGAGACTACCGATGGTGACCCTGCCCATGGTGACAGTGCACATGGTCATGGTGCATCTGGTGGCAGTGCAAAATAGTGAGAGTGCCCATGATGATATTGCTCATGGTGATAGTGCCCATGGTGAGAGGGCCCATGGTTCCAGTGCTCATGGTGACAGTGCCCATTGTGACAGTGCCCCTGGTGACAGTGCACACCGTGAGAGTGCCCATGGTGTCTGTGCCCATGGTGACAGTACTTATCATGAGAGTGTTCACGGTAGCAGTGTTCATGGTAATAGTGCTCACGGAGACATTGCCCACAATGAGAGTGCCCATGGTGAGAATACTGACTGTGACAGTGCCCATGATGACTTTTCTCTCTGCGACAGTGCCCATGGGGACAGTTAGCACGGTGAGATTTCTCACAGTGATAGTGCACATTGTTTCAGTGCTAATAGTGAAAAGACCCACGGCGCCATTGCCCATCATGGCATTGCTCATGGTGATAGTTCTCACGGTGACAGTGCCCATGGTGATATTACCCATGGTGACAGTACTCAGTGATCAAGTGCTCATGGTGACAGTGCCTAAGGTGATAGTGCACACGGTGGCAGTGCAAAATGGTGACAGTGCCCATGGGGACATTGCTTAATGTGATAGACCTTGTGGTGACATTGCGCATGGTGACATAGCCCACCATGACAGTGCTCTTGTTGACAGTGCTCATGGAGATAGTGCCAATGTTAGAAGTGCCCATCGAGAAAGTGCCCATGGTGACAGTTCTTATGATGAGAGTGGTCAGAGTGGCAGTGCTCATGGTGAAAGGGCCCATGGTGACAGAGCACACGGTGACAGTGTCCATAGTTATAGTGTCCATGGTGAAAGTACTAACAGTGAAATTGTCCATGGGGACACTGTCCATGGTGAAAGTGCCCATAGTCACAACACTCACGGTGATAGTGCTCACGGTGAGAGTGGCCATGGTGACAGTGACCACGGTGACAGTACTAATGGTGATACTGCCCATGATGACAGTGCTCATGGTGACAGTCCACATTGTGCCAGTGCCCATGGTGACAGTGCTCATGGTGACAGTGCCCAAAGTCACAATACCCATGGTGACAGTGCCCAGGCTGACAGTTCTCAAGGTGATAGTGCCCATGGTGACAGTGCACATGGTGATACAGAGAATGGGGACAGTGCTTATGGTGACAGTGGTCATGGTTGCAGTACCCATGGTGATAGTGCTGAAACTGACAGTGCCCTTGGGGATAGTGCCCATGGTGAGTGTGCTCGTGTTAATAGTGCCCATGGTGGCAGTTCCCATTGTGAAAGTGCTCATGATGACAGTGCCCATGTTGGTAGTTCCCATGGTGACAGTGCTCATGGTGATAGTGACCATGTTAACAGTGCACATGGTGGCTGTGCCCTTGGTGACAGTGCCCATGATGACAGTATTCATAGTGACGGTGCTCACGGTGATAGTGCCCATGGTGACAGTGCACATGGTGGTAGTGCACATGGTGGCAGTGAAAAATGGTGACAGTTCCCATGCTGACATTTCTCATTGTGACAATGCACACGGTCACAACCGATGCTGACACTGCTCATGGTAGCTGTACCCGTGGTGACAGTGCTCATGGTGATAGTGCCCATGTTAACAGTGCCCATGGTGACACTGCCCATGGTGACAATTCCCATGATGACAGTGCCCATGGAGTCAGTGCCCACGGAGCCATTGCCTATGGTAACAGTGCTCACAGTGACAGTACCCATGGTAACAGTGACCACGGTGAGAGTGCTCATGGTAATAGTGTCTATGGTGACAGATCACACTGTGACAGTCCGCATTGTGCCAGTACCAATAGTGACAGTGCCCATGGTGACATTGACCACGGTGAGAGTGCTCACGGTGCTAGTGCTCACAGTAATAGTGCTCATGGCGACAGAGCCGACAGTGACGGTGCTCACGGTGACAGTGCCTATGGTGATAGTGCCCATGGTGAGAGTCTGCCCATTGATAGTGCCCATGGTGGCAGTTCCCATTGTGAAAGTGCTCATGATGACATTGCCCATGTTGGTAGTTCCCATGGTGACAGTGCTCACGGTGATAGTGACCTTGGTAACTGTGCACATGGTGGCCGTGCCCTTGGTGACACTGCCAATGATGACAGTACTCATGGTGACAGTTCTCATGGTAATAGTTCCCATGGGGACAAGGCACAGGGTGGCAGTGAAAAATGGTGAAAGTGCCCATG
Source organism: Mesoplodon mirus (assembly GCF_964341445.2). Lineage (NCBI taxonomy): Eukaryota > Metazoa > Chordata > Mammalia > Artiodactyla > Ziphiidae > Mesoplodon > Mesoplodon mirus. The sequence continues at coordinate 14,109 of NW_028294450.1, read as the reverse complement.
TTGACAGTTCTCATGGTGACAGTGCACACGGTGACAACCCATGCAGACAGTACTCACGGTGACAGTTCTCATGGTTGCAGTACCCATGGGGACAGTGCTCACAGTGATACTGTCCATGGTGGCAGTGCGCATGGTGACAGTGCCCATGGTGACACTGCCCATGATGACAGTGCCCATGGTGAAAGTTCCCACGGCGCCATTGCCTATGGTGACAGTGCTCATGGTAACAGTGCCCATGGTGACAGTGACCATGGTGAGAGTGCTCACGCTGAGAGTGCCCATGGTGACAGGGCTCATGGTGCCAGTCCGCATTGTGCCAGTACCCATGGCGACAGTGGTCCTGGTGACACTGACCACAGTGACAGTGCTCACTGTGATAGAGCTCACGGTATTAGTGCTCATGGTGACAGTGCAAATGGTGACAATACCCATGGTGACAGTACTCATGTTGAAAATACCCATGGTGGCCGTTCTCATGGTGACAGTGCTCATAATAGCAGTGCCCAAGGTGGCAGTCCTCGTGGTGACAGTGCTAATGGTGACCGTGCTCTTGGTGGCAGTTCCCATGGGGACAGTACCGATGGTGACCCTGTGCATTGTTACAGTGCCCATGGTAACCGTGCTCACGGTGGTAGTGCACATCGTGACAGTGCCCATGGTGGTAGTTCACCTGGTGACAGTGCTAAATAGTGACAGTGCACATGCTGACAGTGCTCACGGTGATAGTGCCCATGGTGACAGTGCCCACGGTGATAATGGGTATTATTACAGTGTTCATCGTGACAGAGCCCAAGGTGGCAGTGGCCATGGTGACAGTGCCCACAATGACAGTGCCCATGGTAACAGTGCCGACAGTGACACTGCCCACGGTGACACTTCTCACAGTGAATGTGCCCATGGGGACAGTTACCATGATGAGATTTCTCACGGTGATAGTGCCCGTTGTGACAGTGCTCACAGTGACAATGCCCATGGTGCCAGTGCCCATAGAGACATTCCGCACGGTCCCATTTCTCACGGTGAAAGTGCCTATGGTGACACTGCACCTGGTGGCAGTGCAAAATGGTGACAGTGCCCATGGTGACATTGCTCATAGTGACTTTGCTTACAGTGATAGTCCTTATGGTGACAGTGTGCATGGTGACACTGCACACAGTTGCAGTGTTTATGGTGACAGTGTTCACGGTGATACTTTCCATGGTGATAGTGCTCATGGTGACACTGCATATGGTGGCAGTGATAAATGGTGACAGTGCCCCTGTTGACAGTTCTCATGGTGACAGTGCACATGGTGAAAACCCGTGCAGACTGTTCTCATGGTGACAGTACTCACGGTGACAATTCTCATGTTTGCAGTATCCATGGTGACAGTGCTCACAGTGATAGTGCCCATGGTGAGAGTGCCCATGATGACAGGTCCCATGGTGCCATTGCCTATGGTGACAGTGCTCATGGTAACAGTGCCCAAGGTGACAGTGACCATGGTGAGAGTGCTCACACTGATGGTGCGCATGGTGACAGTGCTCATGGTGCCTCTCTACATTGTGCCAGTACCCATGGCGACAGTGCTCATGGTGACAGTGACCACAGTGAGAGTGCTCATGGTGATAGTGCTCACGGTAATAGTGCTCATGGTGACAGTGCAAATGGTGACAATACCATGGTGACAGTACTCATGTTGAAAATAACCATGGTGGCAGTTCTCATAGCGACAGATCTCATGGTGACAGTGCTCATAATAGCAGTGCACCGGGGCCAGGTCTCGTGGTGACAGTGCTAATGGTGACATTGCTCTTGGTGGCAGATCCCATCGGGACAATACTGATGGTGACGCTGTGCATTGTTACAGTGCCCATGGTAACCGTGCTCACGGTGGTAGTGCACATCGTGACAGTGCCCATGGTGGTAGTTCACCTGGTGACAGTGCTAAATAGTGACAGTGCACATGCTGACAGTGCTCACGGTGATAGTGCCCATGGTGACAGTGCACACGGTGATAATGGGCATTGTTACAGAGTTCATGGTGACAGCACACGGTGGCAGTGGCCATGGAGACAGTGCCCACAATGACAGTGCCCATGGTGACAGTGCCGACAGTGACAGTGCCCATGGTGACACTTCTCACGGTGACAGTGCCCATGGGGACAGTTAGCATGGTGAGATTTCTCACGGTGACAGTGCCCGTTGTGACAGTGCTCACAGTGACAATGCCCATGGTGCCAGTGCCCATAGAGTCATTCCGCACGGTCACATTTCTCACAGTGAAAGTGCCTATGGTGATATTAACCATGGTGACACTGCACATGGTGGCAGAGCAAAATGGTGACAGTGCCCATGGTGACATTGCTCATGGTGACTTTGCTTATGGTGATAGTCCTTACAGTGACAGTGCGCATGGTGACACTGCACACAGTGACAGTGTTCATGGTGACAGTGTTCACGGTGATAGTTCCCATGGTGAGATTGTCCATGGTAACAGTGCCCATAGTCACAATTCTCATGGTGTAGTGCTCACAGTGACAGTGCCCATGGTGTCATGCCCATGGTGACAGTGCTCATGGTGACAGTGCTCATGTTGGCAGTGCCATAAATAACAGTGCTCATTGTGGCAGTGCTCATGGTGTCCGTGCTCATGGTGACAGTGCCCAGGTTTACAGTGGTTATGGTGATAGATGTCACGGTGTCAGTGCCCACGGGGACAGTGCCAAGGCTGACAAAGCCCAGGGTGATACTTCCCATTGGGACAGTGCCCACGGTGACAGTGCCCATGGTGACAGCACCCAGTGTGACAAGGCTCATGGTGACAGTGCTCACGGTGACGGTGCCCATGGTGACAGTGCCGATGGTGAGAGTGCCATTAGTGACAGTGCTCATGGTGAAACTGCCCATGGAGACATCGCCCATGGTGATAGTGCTCATGGTGACAACCCCACAGTGACAGTGCCAATGTTGATAGTCCCCGTGGTGACAGGTCTTACATTGAATGTGACCATGGTGTCTGTGCTCATGGAGACAGTGCTCAAGGTTATAGTCTCCATGTTGACAGTGCTGATGGTGACAATTCTCACGGTGACAGGGCCTATGGTGAAAATTCTCATAGTGACAGTGTTCACGGTGACAGTGCCCATGGTGCTATTACCCATGGTGACAGTTCTCATAGTGAAACTGCCCATGGTGACACTGCACATGGTGGCAGTGCAAAATGGTGACAGTGCCCATGGTGATATTGCTCATGGTGACATTGCTTACGGTGATAGTGTGTATGGTGAAACTGCACACAGTGACATTGCTCATGGTGACAGTGTTCACGGCGTTAGTTCCTATCGTGAATGTAACCATGGGGACAGTGCCCATTGTCACAATTCTCATGGTGTAGTGCTCACGGTGACAGTGCCCATGGTGACAATACACAGGGTGACATTATTCATGGTGACATTGCTCATGGTGAGAGTGCCCATGTTCACAACTGTCACGGTGATAGTTCCCATGGTGACAATACCCAGGGTAACAGAGCTGATGGTAAAAGTGTTCACGGTGACAGTGCCCATGGTGACAGTACCTAAGGTGACAATTCCCATGGTGAGACTGCTCATAGACAGTGCCCATGGTGACAATACCCAGCGTGTCCTGTCCATGGTGACAGTGATCATGGTGACACTTCTCATGAGGACAGTGCCATAAGTGACAGTGCTCATTGTGGCAGTGCTCATGGTGACCGTGCTCATGGTGACAGTGCCCATGGTGACAGTGCCTATGGTGATAGATATCATGGTGGCCGTGCCCAGGGTGACATTGCACACGCTGACAAAGCCCATGGTGATACTTCCCATTGTGACAGTGCCCACGGTGGCAGAGCCCATGGTGACAGTGCCCAAGATCACAGTGCCCATGGTGAGAGTGCTAACGGTGACTCTGCCCATGGTGACAGCACCCAGTGTGACAATGCCCATTGTGACAGTGCTCACGGTGACCATGCCGATGGTGATAGTGCCAATAGTGAGAGTGCTCACAGTGACACTGCCCATAGAGACACTGCCCATGGTGATAGTGCTCATCATGACAACCCCTCGGAGGCAGTGCCAAAGGTGAGAGTCCCCGTGGTGAGAGTTCTCACGGTGAATGTGATCCTGTTGAAATTGCTCATGGTGACAGTGCTCATGGTGACAGTGCTCAAGGTGATAGTCTCCATGTTGACAGTGCCCATGGTGACTGTTCTCACGGTGACAGTGCCTATGGTGATTATGCTCTTAGTGACAGTGCTCATGGTGACAGTGCCCATCGTGACAGTGACCACGGTGACTGTTCTCACCGTGGTAGTACCCATGGTGACAGTGTTCATGATGACAGTCCGCATTAAGGCTGTGCCCGTGGTGACAGTGCTCATGGTGATAGTTCTCACGGTGATAGTACGCACGTTGACAGTGCCAAAGGTGACAATACCCAGGTGATAGTAATCATGGTGAAAGTGCCCATGGTGGCAGTTCTCATACTGACAGTTCTGGTGACAGTGCTCATGGTGGCAGTGCTCGTGGTGACAGTGCTCTTGGTGACAGTGCTCATGGTGGCAGTGCCCATGGTGAGACTACCGATGGTGACCCTGCCCATGGTGACAGTGCACATGGTCATGGTGCATCTGGTGGCAGTGCAAAATAGTGAGAGTGCCCATGATGATATTGCTCATGGTGATAGTGCCCATGGTGAGAGGGCCCATGGTTCCAGTGCTCATGGTGACAGTGCCCATTGTGACAGTGCCCCTGGTGACAGTGCACACCGTGAGAGTGCCCATGGTGTCTGTGCCCATGGTGACAGTACTTATCATGAGAGTGTTCACGGTAGCAGTGTTCATGGTAATAGTGCTCACGGAGACATTGCCCACAATGAGAGTGCCCATGGTGAGAATACTGACTGTGACAGTGCCCATGATGACTTTTCTCTCTGCGACAGTGCCCATGGGGACAGTTAGCACGGTGAGATTTCTCACAGTGATAGTGCACATTGTTTCAGTGCTAATAGTGAAAAGACCCACGGTGCCATTGCCCATCATGGCATTGCTCATGGTGATAGTTCTCACGGTGACAGTGCCCATGGTGATATTACCCATGGTGACAGTACTCAGTGATCAAGTGCTCATGGTGACAGTGCCTAAGGTGATAGTGCACACGGTGGCGGTGCAAAATGGTGACAGTGCCCATGGGGACATTGCTTAATGTGATAGACCTTGTGGTGACATTGTGCATGGTGACATAGCCCACCATGACAGTGCTCTTGTTGACAGTGCTCATGGAGATAGTGCCAATGTTAGAAGTGCCCATCGAGAAAGTGCCCATGGTGACAGTTCTTATGATGAGAGTGGTCAGAGTGGCAGTGCTCATGGTGAAAGGGCCCATGGTGACAGAGCACACGGTGACAGTGTCCATAGTTATAGTGTCCATGGTGACAGTACTAACAGTGAAATTGTCCATGGGGACACTGTCCATGCTGAAAGTGCCCATAGTCACAACGCTTACGGTGATAGTGCTCACGGTGAGAGTGGCCATGGTGACAGTGACCACGGTGACAGTACTAATGGTGATACTGCCCATGATGACAGTGCTCATGGTGACAGTCGACATTGTGCCAGTGCCCATGGTGACAGTGCTCATGGTGACAGTGCCCAAAGTCACAATACCCATGGTGACAGTGCCCAGGCTGACAGTTCTCAAGGTGATAGTGCCCATGGTGACAGTGCACATGGTGATACAGAGAATGGGGACAGTGCTTATGGTGACAGTGGTCATGGTTGCAGTACCCATGGTGATAGTGCTGAAACTGACAGTGCCCTTGGGGATAGTGCCCATGGTGAGTGTGCTCGTGTTAATAGTGCCCATGGTGGCAGTTCCCATTGTGAAAGTGCTCATGATGACAGTGCCCATGTTGGTAGTTCCCATGGTGACAGTGCTCATGGTGATAGTGACCATGTTAACAGTGCACATGGTGGCTGTGCCCTTGGTGACAGTGCCCATGATGACAGTATTCATAGTGACGGTGCTCACGGTGATAGTGCCCATGGTGACAGTGCACATGGTGGTAGTGCACATGGTGGCAGTGAAAAATGGTGACAGTTCCCATGCTGACAGTTCTCATTGTGACAATGCACACGGTCACAACCGATGCTGACACTGCTCATGGTAGCTGTACCCGTGGTGACAGTGCTCATGGTGATAGTGCCCATGTTAACAGTGCCCATGGTGACACTGCCCATGGTGACAATTCCCATGATGACAGTACTCGCGGTGACAGTTCTCATGGTTGCAGTACCCATGGGGACAGTGCTCACAGTGATACTGTCCATGGTGGCAGTGCGCATGGTGACAGTGCCCATGGTGACACTGCCCATGATGACAGTGCCCATGGTGAAAGTTCCCACGGCGCCATTGCCTATGGTGACAGTGCTCATGGTAACAGTGGCCATGGTGACAGTGACCATGGTGAGAGTGCTCACACTGAGAGTGCCCATGGTGACAGGGCTCATGGTGCCAGTCCGCATTGTGCCAGTACCCATGGGGACAGTGGTCCTGGTGACACTGACCACAGTGACAGTGCTCACTGTGATAGAGCTCACGGTATTAGTGCTCATGGTGACAGTGCAAATGGTGACAATACCCATGGTGACAGTACTCATGTTGAAAATACCCATGGTGGCCGTTCTCATGGTGACAGTGCTCATAATAGCAGTGCCCAAGGTGGCAGTCCTCGTGGTGACAGTGCTAATGGTGACAGTGCTCTTGGTGGCAGTTCCCATGGGGACAGTACCGATGGTGACCCTGTGCATTGTTACAGTGCCCATGGTAACCGTGCTCATGGTGGTAGTGCACATCGTGACAGTGCCCATGGTGGTAGTTCACCTGGTGACAGTGCTAAATAGTGACAGTGCACATGCTGACAGTGCTCACGGTGATAGTGCCCATGGTGACAGTGCCCACGGTGATAATGGGTATTATTACAGTGTTCATCGTGACAGAGCCCAAGGTGGCAGTGGCCATGGTGACAGTGCCCACAATGACAGTGCCCATGGTAACAGTGCCGACAGTGACACTGCCCACGGTGACACTTCTCACAGTGAATGTGCCCATGGGGACAGTTACCATGATGAGATTTCTCACGGTGATAGTGCCCGTTGTGACAGTGCTCACAGTGACAATGCCCATGGTGCCAGTGCCCATAGAGACATTCCGCACGGTCCCATTTCTCACGGTGAAAGTGCCTATGGTGACACTGCACCTGGTGGCAGTGCAAAATGGTGACAGTGCCCATGGTGACATTGCTCATAGTGACTTTGCTTACAGTGATAGTCCTTACGGTGACAGTGTGCATGGTGACACTGCACACAGTTGCAGTGTTTATGGTGACAGTGTTCACGGTGATACTTTCCATGGTGATAGTGCTCATGGTGACACTGCATATGGTGGCAGTGATAAATGGTGACAGTGCCCCTGTTGACAGTTCTCATGGTGACAGTGCACATGGTGAAAACCCGTGCAGACTGTTCTCATGGTGACAGTACTCACGGTGACAATTCTCATGTTTGCAGTATCCATGGTGACAGTGCTCACAGTGATAGTGCCCATGGTGAGAGTGCCCATGATGACAGGTCCCATGGTGCCATTGCCTATGGTGACAGTGCTCATGGTAACAATGCCCAAGGTGACAGTGACCATGGTGAGAGTGCTCACACTGATGGTGCGCATGGTGACAGTGCTCATGGTGCCTCTCTACATTGTGCCAGTACCCATGGCGACAGTGCTCATGGTGACAGTGACCACAGTGAGAGTGCTCATGGTGATAGTGCTCACGGTAATAGTGCTCATGGTGACAGTGCAAATGGTGACAATACCATGGTGACAGTACTCATGTTGAAAATACCCATGGTGGCAGTTCAACTAGCGACAGATCTCATGGTGACAGTGCTCATAATAGCAGTGCACCGGGGCCAGGTCTCGTGGTGACAGTGCTAATGGTGACATTGCTCTTGGTGGCAGATCCCATCGGGACAATACTGATGGTGACGCTGTGCATTGTTACAGTGCCCATGGTAACCGTGCTCACGGTGGTAGTGCACATCGTGACAGTGCCCATGGTGGTAGTTCACCTGGTGACAGTGCTAAATAGTGACAGTGCACATGCTGACAGTGCTCACGGTGATAGTGCCCATGGTGACAGTGCACACGGTGATAATGGGCATTGTTACAGAGTTCATGGTGACAGCACACGGTGGCAGTGGCCATGGAGACAGTGCCCACAATGACAGTGCCCATGGTGACAGTGCCGATAGTGACAGTGCCCATGGTGACACTTCTCACGGTGACAGTGCCCATGGGGACAGTTAGCATGGTGAGATTTCTCACGGTGACAGTGCCCGTTGTGACAGTGCTCACAGTGACAATGCCCATGGTGCCAGTGCCCATAGAGTCATTCCGCACGGTCACATTTCTCACAGTGAAAGTGCCTATGGTGATATTAACCATGGTGACACTGCACATGGTGGCAGAGCAAAATGGTGACAGTGCCCATGGTGACATTGCTCATGGTGACTTTGCTTATGGTGATAGTCCTTACAGTGACAGTGCGCATGGTGACACTGCACACAGTGACAGTGTTCATGGTGACAGTGTTCACGGTGATAGTTCCCATGGTGAGATTGTCCATGGTAACAGTGCCCATAGTCACAATTCTCATGGTGTAGTGCTCACAGTGACAGTGCCCATGGTGTCATGCCCATGGTGACAGTGCTCATGGTGACAGTGCTCATGTTGGCAGTGCCATAAATAACAGTGCTCATTGTGGCAGTGCTCATGGTGTCCGTGCTCATGGTGACAGTGCCCAGGTTTACAGTGGTTATGGTGATAGATGTCACGGTGTCAGTGCCCACGGGGACAGTGCCAAGGCTGACAAAGCCCAGGGTGATACTTCCCATTGGGACAGTGCCCACGGTGACAGTGCCCATGGTGACAGCGCCCAGTGTGACAAGGCTCATGGTGACAGTGCTCACGGTGACGGTGCCCATGGTGACAGTGCCGATGGTGAGAGTGCCATTAGTGACAGTGCTCATGGTGAAACTGCCCATGGAGACATCGCCCATGGTGATAGTGCTAATGGTGACAACCCCACAGTGATAGTGCCAATGTTGATAGTCCCCGTGGTGACAGGTCTTACATTGAATGTGACCATGGTGTCTGTGCTCATGGAGACAGTGCTCAAGTTTATAGTCTCCATGTTGACAGTGCCGATGGTGACAATTCTCATGGTGACAGGGCCTATGGTGAAAATTCTCATAGTGACAGTGTTCACGGTGACAGTGCCCATGGTGCTATTACCCATGGTGACAGTTCTCATAGTGAAACTGCCCATGGTGACACTGCACATGGTGGCAGTGCAAAATGGTGACAGTGCCCATGGTGATATTGCTCATGGTGACATTGCTTACGGTGATAGTGTGTATGGTGAAACTGCACACAGTGACATTGCTCATGGTGACAGTGTTCACAGCGTTAGTTCCTATCGTGAATGTAACCATGGGGACAGTGCCCATTGTCACAATTCTCATGGTGTAGTGCTCACGGTGACAGTGCCCATGGTGACAATACACAGGGTGACATTATTCATGGTGACATTGCTCATGGTGAGAGTGCCCATGTTCACAACTGTCACGGTGATAGTTCCCATGGTGACAATACCCAGGGTAACAGAGCTGATAGTAAAAGTGTTCACGGTGACAGTGCCCATGGTGACAGTACCTAAGGTGACAATTCCCATGGTGAGACTGCTCATAGACAGTGCCCATGGTGACAATACCCAGCGTGGCCTGTCCATGGTGACAGTGATCATGGTGACACTTCTCATGAGGACAGTGCCATAAGTGACAGTGCTCATTGTGGCAGTGCTCATGGTGACCGTGCTCATGGTGACAGTGCCCATGGTGACAGTGTCTATGGTGATAGATATCATGGTGGCCGTGCCCAGGGTGACATTGCACACGCTGACAAAGCCCATGGTGATACTTCCCATTGTGACAGTGCCCACGGTGGCAGAGCCCATGGTGACAGTGCCCAAGATCACAGTGCCCATGGTGAGAGTGCTAACGGTGACTCTGCCCATGGTGACAGCACCCAGTGTGACAATGCCCATTGTGACAGTGCTCACGGTGACCATGCCGATGGTGATAGTGCCAATAGTGAGAGTGCTCACGGTGACAATGCCCATGGAGACACTGCCCATGTTGATAGTGCTCATTATGACAACCCCTTGGAGGCAGTGGCAATGGTGAGAGTCCCCGTGGTGAGAGTTCTCACGGTGAATGTGATCCTGTTGAAATTGCTCATGGTGACAGTGCTCATGGTGACAGTGCTCAAGGTGATAGTCTCCATGTTGACAGTGCCCATGGTGACTGTTCTCACGGTGACAGTGCCTATGGTGATTATGCTCTTAGTGACAGTGCTCATGGTGACAGTGCCCATCGTGACAGTGACCACGGTGACTGTTCTCACCGTGGTAGTACCCATGGTGACAGTGTTCATGATGACAGTCCGCATTAAGGCTGTGCCCGTGGTGACAGTGCTCATGGTGATAGTTCTCACGGTGATAGTACGCACGTTGACAGTGCCAAAGGTGACAATACCCAGGTGATAGTAATCATGGTGAAAGTGCCCATGGTGGCACTTCTCATACTGACAGTTCTGGTGACAGTGCTCATGGTGGCAGTGCTCGTGGTGACAGTGCTCTTGGTGACAGTGCTCATGGTGGCAGTGCCCATGGTGAGACTACCGATGGTGACCCTGCCCATGGTGACAGTGCACATGGTCATGGTGCATCTGGTGGCAGTGCAAAATAGTGAGAGTGCCCATGATGATATTGCTCATGGTGATAGTGCCCATGGTGAGAGGGCCCATGGTTCCAGTGCTCATGGTGACAGTGCCCATTGTGACAGTGCCCCTGGTGACAGTGCACACCGTGAGAGTGCCCATGGTGTCTGTGCCCATGGTGACAGTACTTATCATGAGAGTGTTCACGGTAGCAGTGTTCATGGTAATAGTGCTCACGGAGACATTGCCCACAATGAGAGTGCCCATGGTGAGAATACTGACTGTGACAGTGCCCATGATGACTTTTCTCTCTGCGACAGTGCCCATGGGGACAGTTAGCACGGTGAGATTTCTCACAGTGATAGTGCACATTGTTTCAGTGCTAATAGTGAAAAGACCCACGGCGCCATTGCCCATCATGGCATTGCTCATGGTGATAGTTCTCACGGTGACAGTGCCCATGGTGATATTACCCATGGTGACAGTACTCAGTGATCAAGTGCTCATGGTGACAGTGCCTAAGGTGATAGTGCACACGGTGGCAGTGCAAAATGGTGACAGTGCCCATGGGGACATTGCTTAATGTGATAGACCTTGTGGTGACATTGCGCATGGTGACATAGCCCACCATGACAGTGCTCTTGTTGACAGTGCTCATGGAGATAGTGCCAATGTTAGAAGTGCCCATCGAGAAAGTGCCCATGGTGACAGTTCTTATGATGAGAGTGGTCAGAGTGGCAGTGCTCATGGTGAAAGGGCCCATGGTGACAGAGCACACGGTGACAGTGTCCATAGTTATAGTGTCCATGGTGACAGTACTAACAGTGAAATTGTCCATGGGGACACTGTCCATGGTGAAAGTGCCCATAGTCACAACACTCACGGTGATAGTGCTCACGGTGAGAGTGGCCATGGTGACAGTGACCACGGTGACAGTACTAACGGTGATACTGCCCATGATGACAGTGCTCATGGTGACAGTCCACATTGTGCCAGTGCCCATGGTGACAGTGCTCATGGTGACAGTGCCCAAAGTCACAATACCCATGGTGACAGTGCCCAGGCTGACAGTTCTCAAGGTGATAGTGCCCATGGTGACAGTGCACATGGTGATACAGAGAATGGGGACAGTGCTTATGGTGACAGTGGTCACGGTTGCAGTACCCATGGTGATAGTGCTGAAACTGACAGTGCCCTTGGGGATAGTGCCCATGGTGAGTGTGCTCGTGTTAATAGTGCCCATGGTGGCAGTTCCCATTGTGAAAGTGCTCATGATGACAGTGCCCATGTTGGTAGTTCCCATGGTGACAGTGCTCATGGTGATAGTGACCATGTTAACAGTGCACATGGTGGCTGTGCCCTTGGTGACAGTGCCCATGATGACAGTATTCATAGTGACGGTGCTCACGGTGATAGTGCCCATGGTGACAGTGCACATGGTGGTAGTGCACATGGTGGCAGTGAAAAATGGTGACAGTTCCCATGCTGACAGTTCTCATTGTGACAATGCACATGGTCACAACCGATGCTGACACTGCTCATGGTAGCTGTACCCGTGGTGACAGTGCTCATGGTGATAGTGCCCATGTTAACAGTGCCCATGGTGACACTGCCCATGGTGACAATTCCCATGATGACAGTGCCCATGGAGTCAGTGCCCACGGAGCCATTGCCTATGGTAACAGTGCTCACAGTGACAGTTCCCATGGTAACAGTGACCACGGTGAGAGTGCTCATGGTAATAGTGTCTATGGTGACAGATCACACTGTGACAGTCCGCATTGTGCCAGTACCAATAGTGACAGTGCCCATGGTGACATTGACCACGGTGAGAGTGCTCACGGTGCTAGGGCTCACAGTAATAGTGCTCATGGCGACAGAGCCGACAGTGACGGTGCTCACGGTGACAGTGCCTATGGTGATAGTGCCCATGGTGAGAGTCTGCCCATTGATAGTGCCCATGGTGGCAGTTCCCATTGTGAAAGTGCTCATGATGACATTGCCCATGTTGGTAGTTCCCATGGTGACAGTGCTCACGGTGATAGTGACCTTGGTAACTGTGCACATGGTGGCCGTGCCCTTGGTGACAGTGCCAATGATGACAGTACTCACGGTGACAGTTCTCATGGTAATAGTTCCCATGGGGACAAGGCACAGGGTGGCAGTGAAAAATGGTGAAAGTGCCCATGTTGACAGTTCTCATGGTGACAGTGCACACGGTGACAACCCATGCAGACAGTACTCACGGTGACAGTTCTCATGGTTGCAGTACCCATGGGGACAGTGCTCACAGTGATACTGTCCATGGTGGCAGTGCGCATGGTGACAGTGCCCATGGTGACACTGCCCATGATGACAGTGCCCATGGTGAAAGTTCCCACGGCGCCATTGCCTATGGTGACAGTGCTCATGGTAACAGTGCCCATGGTGACAGTGACCATGGTGAGAGTGCTCACACTGAGAGTGCCCATGGTGACAGGGCTCATGGTGCCAGTCCGCATTGTGCCAGTACCCATGGCGACAGTGGTCCTGGTGACACTGACCACAGTGACAGTGCTCACTGTGATAGAGCTCACGGTATTAGTGCTCATGGTGACAGTGCAAATGGTGACAATACCCATGGTGACAGTACTCATGTTGAAAATACCCATGGTGGCCGTTCTCATGGTGACAGTGCTCATAATAGCAGTGCCCAAGGTGGCAGTCCTCGTGGTGACAGTGCTAATGGTGACAGTGCTCTTGGTGGCAGTTCCCATGGGGACAGTACCGATGGTGACCCTGTGCATTGTTACAGTGCCCATGGTAACCGTGCTCACGGTGGTAGTGCACATCGTGACAGTGCCCATGGTGGTAGTTCACCTGGTGACAGTGCTAAATAGTGACAGTGCACATGCTGACAGTGCTCACGGTGATAGTGCCCATGGTGACAGTGCCCACGGTGATAATGGGTATTATTACAGTGTTCATCGTGACAGAGCCCAAGGTGGCAGTGGCCATGGTGACAGTGCCCACAATGACAGTGCCCATGGTAACAGTGCCGACAGTGACACTGCCCACGGTGACACTTCTCACAGTGAATGTGCCCATGGGGACAGTTACCATGATGAGATTTCTCACGGTGATAGTGCCCGTTGTGACAGTGCTCACAGTGACAATGCCCATGGTGCCAGTGCCCATAGAGACATTCCGCACGGTCCCATTTCTCACGGTGAAAGTGCCTATGGTGACACTGCACCTGGTGGCAGTGCAAAATGGTGACAGTGCCCATGGT
>NW_028294451.1:0-61869 GCF_964341445.2 Mesoplodon mirus | reverse complement strand
CATGGAGCATTTTGATGAAAAGGTTTTGGGAGCATTTTGATGACAGGGGTTATGGAACATTGTGATGTCAGGGGTCATCGAACATTGTGATGATATGTGCATGTACAATTGTGATGACAGGAGTCATGGATCATTGTGATGACAGGGGTGAGGGAGTATTGTGACGAATAGTGATGTAACATTGTGATATCTGTGGTGAGAGAGCATTTTGATGAGAAGTGCATGGAGCATTGTGATGACAAGATTTATGGAGCACTGTGATGACAAGATTGTGGAGCACTGTGATGACAAGTGCATGGTGCATTGTGATGACATGTGTCATGGAGCATCGTGCTGACAAGCACATGGAGCATTGTGATGACAAGGGTCATGGAGCATTGTGCTGAGAAAGGCATAGAGAATTGGGATGACAAGGATCAAAGAGCATTGTGATGAAAAGTTCATGGAGCATTGTGATGACAAGGGTCATGGAGCATTGTGATGACAAGGGCATGGAGCATTGGTCTAATAAGTTTCATGGATTATTGCGATGAATGTTGGAATGGTTCATTGTGGTGACAAGGGCATGGAGCATTGTGTTGACCAGGTCATGCAGTATTGTGAAGTCTGGAGTCAGGGAGCATTGTGTTGACATATGTAATCGCCCATTGTGATGACAATGGCATGGAGCATTGTGTTGCCAAGTGTCATGGAGGATTCTGATGACAAAGGTAATGGTGCATTGTGATGACAATAGCTTGGAGCATTGAGATGACAAGGGTCAGGGAGCATTGTGCTGACAAGTGCATGGAGAATTGTGATGACAAGTGTCATGGAGCACTGTGATGAGAAGGACATGGATCATTGTGATGAATTAGGCATGGAGCCTTGTCATGACAGGGTTCAAGGGGCATACAGACAACAAGTGTCAGGGAGCATTTTGATGACAAGTGTAATGAGCATTGTGATGACAACGGTCATGGAGCATTTTGATGAGAAGACCATGGATAACTGTGATGACGAGTGTCATGGGGCACTGTGATGACAAGAGTTATGGAATATTGTGATCACAACGGTTTGGAGCATTGTTATGACAGAGGTCATGGAGCATATTGATTTCATTGTGATGACAATAGCCTGAAGCATTATGATGATGGGCATGGTGCTTTGTGATGACAGGGTTCATGGATCATTGAGAAGAAAATGGGCATGGAGCTTTGTGATTACAGGGGTCTTGGAGCATTGTGATGAGAAGGGTCATGGAGCCTTGTGATGACAAGGCCACGGAACATCGTGATGGCAGTTTTCATGGAGCATTGTTATGAGAGGGGTAATGGAGCATTGTGATGGCAAGCACATGGAGCATTGTGATGAGAAGGCCATGGAGCATTCTGATGACATGTGTCATGGAGCTTTGTGATGACAAGGGCATGGAGCAATGTGATGAGAGCGTTCATGGAGCATTGTGATGACAATGACATGGAACATTGTGATGCCAAGGGTCATGGATCTTTGTGATGACAAATAACAGGGAGCATTTTGATGACAAGTGTTTGTGCATTGTGATGAGAAGGGCAGGGAGCATTGTGATGACAGGGTCATGGAGCAATTTGATGAAAATTGTCATGGAACATTTATATGTCAGGGGTTATGGAACACTGTGATGTCATGGTTCATGGAGCATTTTGATGAAAAGGGTCATGGAGCATTTTGATGACAGGGATTATGGAGCATTGTGATGACAGGTGTCATCGAACATTGTGATGATAAGTGCATGTAGCATTGTGATGACAGGGGTCATGGAACATTGTGATAACAGGAGTGAGGGAGTATTTTGACGAATAGTGATGTAACATTTTGATATCTGTGGTGAGAGAGCATTTTAATGAGAAGTGCATGGAGCACTGTGATGACAAGCTTTATGGAGCATTGTGATGACAAGATTGTGGAGCACTGTGATGACAAGTGCATGGTGCATTGTGATGACATGTGTCATGGAGCATCTTGCTGACAAGCGCATGGAGCATTGTGATGACAAGGGTCAAGGAGCATTGTGCTGAGAAAGGCATAGAGAATTGTGATGACCAGATTCAAAGAGCATTGTGATGAAAACTTCATGGAGCATTGTGATGACAATGGTCAAGGAGCATTGTGATGACAAGGGCATGGAAAATTGGTCTACTAAGTTTCAAGTATTATTGTGATGACTGTTGGTATGGTGCATTTTGGTGACAAGGGCATGGAGCATTGTGATAGACATGTCATGCAGTATTGTGAAGACTGGTGTCAGCGAGCATTGTGTTGACATATGTAATGGCCCATTGTGATGACAATGGCCTGGAGCATTGTCATGCCAATTGTCATGGAGGATTCTGATGACAAAGGTAATGGAGCATTGTGATGACAATGGCTTGGAGCATTGAGCTGACAAGGGTCAGGGAGCATTGTGCTGACAAGTGCATGGAGAATTGTGATGACAAGGGTCATGGAGCATTCTCATGACAAGCTTGTGGAGTATTTTGATGACAGTGGCTTGGAGCACTGTGATGAAAACGACATGGGGCATTTTGTTGAAAAAGGCATGGAGGCTTTTCGTGACAGGGTTCAAGGAGCATTCTGACAAGTGTCAGGGAGCATTGTGATGACAAGTGTATTGAGAATTTTGATGACAAAAGTCATGGAGCATTGTGATGAAAAGTGCATGGGGTATTGTGATGACAGGCATCATGGAGCGTTGTTATCACAAGTGTTATGGAACATTTTGATCACAAGGGTTTGGAGCATTGTGATGACAGAAGTCATGGATCATTTTGATTTCAAGGAGCATGAAGCATTGTGATAACAAGGGCATTAAGCAATGTGATCCCAAGTTTCATGGAGGATTGTGATGACAATGGTAATGGAGTATTGTGATGACAAGCGCATAGAGCATTTTAATCACAAGGTCATGTAGCATATTGCTGACAAAGTCATGGAGAATTGTGATGACAGGTGTCATGGAGCACTGTGATGACAAGCGTCACGGAGCATTGTGAATACAGGGGTCATGGAGCATTGGGATGACAAGGGCATGTATCATTTTGATGACAAGGGTAATGGAGCATTGGGCTGAAAATGTTCATGGAGTATTGTGATGACAGGGGTCATGGAGCATTGTGATGACAGAGGTCATGGAGCATATTGATTTCATTGTGATGACAATAGCATGAAGCATTATGATGATGGGCATGGTGCATTGTGATGACAGGGTTCATGGATCATTGAGATGAAATGGGGCATGGAGCATTGTGATTACAGGGATCTTGGAGCACTGTGATGACAAGGGTATGGAGCATTTTGATGAGAAGGACATGGAACATTCTGATGGCATGTATCATGGAGCTTTGTGATGACAAGGGCATGGAGCTTTTTGATTACAGGGGAATTGGAGCATTGTGATGACAAGGGTCATGGAGCCTTTTGATGACAAGGCCGTGGAAAATTGTGATGGCAGGTGTCATGGAGCATTGTTATGACAAAGGTAAAGGAGCACTGTGATCAGAAGGGCATGGAGCATTGTGATTACAAGTTTTATGGAGCATTACCATGACAAATTTGTGGACCGTTGTGATGAAAAGCGCGTAGCACATTGTGATGACAAGGGTCATGGACCATTGTTCTGACAAAAGCATGGAGCATTTTGATGACAAGGGTCACGGAGCATTGTGATGAAAAGTTCATGGAGCACTGTGGTTATAAAGGTCACAGAGCCTTGTGATGACACGGGCATGGAACATTGTGATGACAAATGTTATGAAACATTGTGATGACCTGAGTCACGGAGCATTGTCATGACATTGTTCATGGAGCATTGTGAGGACAAGGGCATGGAGCATTGTGTTGACAGGGGCATGGAGCATTGGTCTGACAAGTTTCATAGATTATAGTGATGACAGTGGACATGGTGCACTGTGATGACAAGGGCATGGATCATTGTGAAGAGAAGGTCATGGAGTATTGTGAAGACAGGTGTCAGGGAGCATTGTGAAGACATATGTCATGGTCCATTACAATGACAATGGCAGGGAACATTCTGATGCCAAATGTAATGGAGGATTTTGATGACAAATATAATGGAGCATAGTGATGACTAGGGCTTGGAGCATTATGATGACAAGGGGCATTGAGAATTTACATGAAAATGTCGTGAAGCATTGTGATGACAAGGTCCTGGAGCATTGTGATGTGAAATACATAGTGACTTGTGATGACAAATATCATGAGGCATACTGATGAAAAGGGTCATGGACCATACTGATTACAGGGGTCTTGGAACATTGTGATGACATGGGCATGGAGCATTGTGAGGAGAAGGCGAAGGAGCATTCTGAAGACATGTTTCATTGAGCTTTGTGATGACAAGAGCATGGAGCATTGGGTTTAAAGGTGTCTTGGAGCATTGTGATGGAAAGGGCATGGATCATTGTGATGAAAAAGGCATGGACCCTTGTTATGACAGGGTTCAAGGAGCATACAGACAACATGTGTCAGGGAGCATTTTGATGACAAGTGTATTGAGGATTGTGATGACAAATGTCATGTTGCATTGTAATGAGAAGACCATGGATAATTGTGATGACGAGTGTCATGGGGCACTGTGATGACAAGTGTTATGGAATATAGTGATCACAAGGGTTTGGAGCATTGTTATGACAGAGGTCATGGAGCATTTTCAATTCATTGTGATGGCAATAGCATGAAGTATTATGATGATGGGCATGGTGCATTGTGATGACAGGGATCATGGATCATTGAGATGAAAAGGGGCATAGAGCATTGTGATTACAGGGTTTATGGAGCATTGCTATGACAAATATGTGGACCGTTGTGATGAAAAGCGCATGGCACATTGTGATGACAAGGGTCATGGAGCATTTTTCTGACAAAGCCATGGAGCATTGTGATGACAAGGATCACAGAGCCTTGTGGTGAAAAGTTCATGGAGAATTGTGGTTACAATCGTCACAGAGCCTTGTGATGACGCGGGCATGGACAATTGTGATGACAAATGTTATGAAGCATTGTGATGACTGGAGTCACGGAGCATTGTGATGACAGGGGTCAAGGAATACTGTGATGACAAGGGCATGGAGCATTGTGATGACAAGGGCACAGATCATTGTGGTGACAGGGGCATGGATCATTGGTCTCACAAGTTTCATAGATTATTGTGATGACAGGGGACATGGTTCATTGTGATGACAAGGGCATGGATCATTGTGAAGAGAAGGTCATGGATTATTGTGAAGACAGGTGTCAGGGAGCATTGTGATGACATATGTCATGGTCCATTGCGATTATAATGGCAGGGAGCATTGTGATGCCAAATGTAATGGAGGATTGTGATGACAAATATAATGGAGCATTGTGAGGACTAGGGCTTGGATCATTATGATGACAAGGGCCATTGAGAATTTTCAGGACAATGTCGTGAAGCATTGTGATGACAAGGTCCTGGAGCATTGTGATGAGAAAAACATGGAGCAATGTGATGACAACTCTCTTGGAGCATACTGATGAAAAGGGGCATGGACCATTGTGATTACAGGGGTCTTGGGACATTGTGATGACGTGGGTATGAATCATTGTGAGGAGAAGGCGAAGGAGCATTCTGAAGACATACGTCATTGAGCTTTGTGATGACAAGGGCATGTAACACTGTGATTGCAGGGGTCTAGGAGCATTGTGATGAAAAGGGCATGGATCATTGTGATGGAAAAGGCATGGAACCTTGTCATGACAGGGTTCAAGGAGCAAACTGACGACAAGTGTCAGGGAGCATTTTGATGACAAGTGTATTGAGCATTGTGATGAGAAAGGTCATGGAGCCTTGTGAGGACAAGGCCATGGAACATCGTAATGGCAGGGGTCATGGAGCATTGTTATGACAGTGGTAATGGAGCACTGTGATGGCAAGGGCATGAAGCATTGTGATGAGAAGGCCATGGAGCATTCTGATGACATGTGTCATGGAGCTTTGTGAAGACAAGGGCATGGAGCAATGTGATGAGAGCGTTCATGGAGCATTGTGATGACAATGACATGGAGCATTGTTATGCCAAGGGTCATGGATATTTGTGATGACAAAGTTCATGGAACATTTTGATGGCAAGGGCGTTGTGCATTGTGATGAGAAGAGAAGGGAGAATTGTGATGACAGGGTCATGGAGCAATTTGATGAAAATTGTCATGGAACATTTTGATGACAGTTGTTATGGAACATTATGATGTCAGGGGTCATCGAACATTGTGATGATAAGTGCATGTAGCATGGTGATGACAGGAGTCATGGAACATTGTGATGACAGGGTGAGGGAGTATTGTGACAAATAGTGATGTAGCATTTTGATATCAGTGGAGAGAGAGCACTTTGATGAGAAGTGCATGGAGCATTATGATGACAATGTTTATGGAGCATTGTGATGACAAGATTGTAGAGCACTGTGATGACAAGCGCATGGTGATTTGTGATGACATGTGTCATGGAGCATTGTGCTGACAAGCGCATGGAGCATTGTGATGACAAGGGTCATGGAGCATTGTGCTGATAAAGGTATAGAGCATTGTGATGACAAGGGTCAAAGAGCATTGTGATGAAAAGTTCATGGAGCATTGTGGTTAAAATGGTCACAGAGACTGTTGATGACGAGGGCATGGAGCATTGTGATGACAAGGGTCATGAAGCATTATGATGACTGGAGTCACGGAGCACTGTGATGACAGGGTTCATGGAGGACTGTGATAACAAGGCCATGGAGCATTGTGATGACAAGGGCTTGGAACATTAGTCTAATAATTTTCATGGATTGTTGCGATGACAGTTGGAATGGCGCATTGTGATGAGAAGGGCATGGAGCATTGTGATGACCAGGTAATGCAGTATTGTGAAGACAGCTGTCAGGGAGCATTGTGATAACATATGTAATGGCCCATTGTGATTACAATGGCATGGAGCATTGTGATGCCAAGTGTCATGGAGGATTCTCATGACAAAGGTAATGGAACATTGTGATGACAATGGCTGGGAGCATTGTGATGACATGGGACAGGGAGCATTGTGCTGACAAGTGCATGGAGAATTGTGATGACAAGGGTCATGGAGCCTTCTGATGACAAGCTTGTGGTGTATTGTGATGACAATGGCATGGAGCATTGTGATGAAAACGGCATGGGGCATTGTGATGAAAAAGTCATGGAGCCTTTTTGTGACAGGGTTCAAGGAGGATTCTGATGACAATGTCAGGGAGCATTGTGATGACATGTATATTGAGATATGTGATGACAAAGGTCATGGAGCATTGTGATGAAAAGGGCATGGAGTATTGTGTTGACAGGCATCATGGAGCGTTTTGATTACAAGTGTTATGGAACATTGTTGTCACATGGGTTTGGAGCATTGTGATGACAGAGGTCATGGATCATTTTGATTTCAATGAACATGGAGCATTGAGATGACAAGGGCATGAAGCAATGTGATCCCAAGTTTCATGGAGGATTGTGATGACAATGGAAATGGAGTATTTTGATGACAAGCGCATAGAGCATTGTAATGACAAGGTCATGTAGCATTCTTCTGACAAAGGCATGGAGCATTGTGATGAAATGTGTCATGGAGCACTGTGATGACAAGCGTCATGGAGCATTGTGAATACAGGGGTCATGGAGCATTGGGATGACAAGGGCATGGATCATTGTGATGACAAGTGTCATGGAGCACTGGGCTGAAAATGTTCATGGACTGTTGTGATGACAGGGGTCATGGAGCATAGTGATGAGTAGAGAATGGAGCATGGAACATTGTGATATCTCATGTGAGAGAGCATTTGGATGAGAAGTGCATGGAGCATTGTGATTACAAGTTTTATGGAGCATAGCGATGTCAAGGTTGTGGATCATTGTGATGCAAAGCGTGTGGCACATTGTGATGACAAGGGTCATGGAACATTGTTCTGACAAAGGCATGGAGCATTGTGATGACAAGGGTCACGGAGCATTGTGATGAAAAGTTCATGGAGCATTGTGGTTACAAAGGTCACAGAGCCTTGTGATGACGCAGGCATGGACCATTGTGATGAAAAACGTTATGAAGCAATGTGATGACTGGATTCACGGAGCATTGTGATGACAGGGGTCATGGAGCATTGTGATGACAAGAGCATGGAACATTGTGATGACAGGGACATGGAGAGTTGTGGTGACAAGTTTCAGAGATTATTGTGCTGACAGTGGACATGGTGCATTGTGAAGACAAGGGCATGGAGCATTGTCATGAGAAGGTCATGGTGTATTGTGAAGAGAGCTGTCAGAGAGCATTGTGATGACATATGTCATGGTCTATTGCGATGACAATGGCAGGGAGCATTGTGATGCCAACTGTAATGGAGGATTGTGATGACAAATATAATGGAGCATTGTGATGACTAGGGCTTGGAGCATTATGATGACAAGGGTCATTGAGAATTTTCATGACAAGGTCGTGAAGCATTGTGATGACAAGCTCCTGGAGCATTGTGATGAGAAAACCATGGAGCCTTTTGATGAATAGTCTCATGGAGCATTCTGATGACAACCTTGTGGAGTATTTTGATGACAATGGCATGGAGCATTGTGATGAAAACGTCATGGGGCTATGTGATGAAAAATGCATGGAGCGCTTTTGTGACAGGTTTCAATGAGCATTCTGACGACAAGTGTCAGGAAGCATTTTGATGACAATTGAATTGAGAATTGTGATGACAAAGGTCATGGAGCATTGTGATGAAAAGGCCATGGAGTATTGTGATGACAGGCATCATGGAGCGTTGTGATGACAAGGGCATGAAGCAATGTGATCCCAAGATTCATGGAGGATTGTGATGACAATTGTAATGGAGTATTGTGATGACAAGCGCATAGAGCATTGTAATGAGAAGGTCAAGTAGCATTTTGCTGACAAAGGCATGGAGCATTGTTGTGACAGGTGTCATGGAGCATTGGGATGACAAGGGTATAGATCATTGTGATGACAATGGTCATGGAGCATTGGGCTGAAAAAGTTCATGGAGTATTTTGATGACAGGGGTCATGGAGCATTGGGATAACAAGGGCATGGAGCATTGTGATGACAAGGGCATGGAACATTGGTCTAATAAGATTCATGGATTATTGCGATGACAGTTGGAATGAAGCATTGTGATGACAAGGACATGGAGCATTGTGATGACAAGAGTCCCGGATCATTGTGTTGTCAGGTGTCATGGAATGTTGTGATGACAGTGGTCATGGAGCATCGTGATGATATTGGTCAGGGAGCATTGTGATGAGAATGTCATGGAGCATTGTGCTGAAAATGTTCATGGAGTATTGTGATGAATGGGGTCATGGAGCATTGTGATGAAAAGGGCATGGATCATTATGATGAAAAAGGCATGGATCCTTGTCATGACGGGGTTCAAGGAGCATACTGACGACAAGTGTCAAGGAGCATTGTGATGACAAGTGTATTGAGCATTGTGATGACAAAGATCATGGCGCATTGTGATGACAAGACCATGGATAATTGTGATGATGAGCATCATGGAGTGTTGTGATTATAAGTGTTATGGAACATTGTGATCACAAGGGTTTGGAGCATTATGATGACAGAGGTCATGGAGTATTTTGATTTCATTGTAATGCCAATAGCCTGAAGAATTATGATGATGGGCATGGTGCATTGTGATGGCAGTGTTAATGGAGCATGGAGATGAAAAAGGGCATGGAGCATTGTGATTACAGGGTTCTTGGAGCATTGTGATGACAAGGGCATGGAGCATTGTGAGGAGAAGGCCATGGAACATTCTGATGATATGCCTCATGGAGCTTTGTGATGACAAGGGCATGGAGCATTTTGATTACAGGTGTCTTGGAGCATTGTGATGACAAGGGTCATGGAGCCTTGTGTTGACAAGGCCGTGGAACATTGTGATGGCAGGGGTCATGGAGCATTGTTATGACAGAGTTAATGGAGCATTGTGATGAGAAGGGCATTGAGCATTGGTCTGAAATATTTCATGGATTATTGTGATGAGAGTGGGCATGAAGCATTGTGATGACAAGGGCACGGAACACTGTGATACATGGGTCATGGAGGATTGTAAGTACAAGGGCATGGAGCTATGTGATGAGAGAGTTCATGGAGCATTGTGATGACAATGACATGGAGCATTGTGAGGAGAAGGCCATGGAGCATTCCGATTACATGCATCAGGTAGCTTTGTGATGACAAGGGCTAGGAGCATTGTGATTACAGGGGTCTTGGAACATTGTGATGAAAAGGGCATGGATTATTGTGATGAAAAAGGCATGGAGCCTTGTCATGACAGGGTTAAAGGAGCATACTGACAAGTGTCAGGGAGCATTGTGATGACAAGTGTATTGAGCATTGTGATGACAAAGATCATGGAGCATTGTGATGACAAGACCATGGATAATTGTGATAATGATCGTCATGTGGTGTTGTGATGATAAGTGTTATTGAACATTATGATCACAACGGTTGGGAGCATTTTGATGACAGAGGTCATGGAGAATTTTGATTTCATTGTAATGATAATAGCCTGAAACATTTTGATGATGGGCATGGTGCATTGTGATGACAGGGTTCATGGAAAATTGAGATGAAAAAGGGCATGGAGCATTGTGATTTAAGGGGTCTTGGAGCATTGTGATGACAAGCGTATAGAGCATTGTAATGACAAGGTCATGTAGAATTTTGCTGACGAAGGCATGGAGCATTGTGATGACAGGTGTCATGGAGCACTGTGATGACATGTGTCACGGATCATTGTGAATACAGGGGTCATGGAGCATTGGGATGACAAGGGCATGGATCATTGTGATGAAAAGTGTCATGGAGCACTGCCCTGAAAATGTTCATGGAGTATTGTGATGAGAGGAGTCATGGAGCATTGTGATGACAGAGGTCATTGAGAGATTTGATTTCATTGCACTGACAATAGCTGGAAGCATTATGGTGATGGGCATGATGCATTGTGATGACAGGGTTCATGGAGCATTGAGATGAAAAGGGGCATGGATCATTGTGATTACAGGGGTCTTGGAGCACTGTGATGACAAGGGCATGCCTCATGTTTATGAGTGGGCCATGGAACATTCTGTTGACATGTGTCATGGAGCTTTGTGATGACAAGTGCATGGAGAATTGTGATTACAGGGGTCTTGGAGCATTGTGATGACAATTGTCATGGAGCCTTGTGATGACAAGGCCGTGGAACATTGTGATGGCAGGGGTCATGGATCATTGTTATGACCGGGGTAATGGAGCACTGTGATGAGGAAGGCATGGAGCATTGAGATTACAGTGTTTATGGAGCATTGTGATGACAAATTTGTGGACCGTTGTGATGAAAAGCACGTGGCACATTTTGATGACAAGGGTCATGGAGTATTTTTCTGACAAAGGCATTGAACATTGTGATGACAAATGTCACGGAGCATTGTGATGAAAAGTTCATGGAGCATTGTGGTAACAAAGGTAACAGAGCCTTGTGATGATGCGGGCATGGACCATTGTGATGACAAATGTTATGAAGCATTGTGATGACGGGAGTCACAGAGCATTGTGATGACAGGGGTCATGAAGCTCTGTGATGACAAGGGCAAGGAGCATTGTGCTTAGAAAGGCATACAGCATTGTGATGACAAGTGTCAAAGAGCATTGTTATAAAAAGTTAATGGAACATTGTGGTTAAAAAGGTCACAGAGACTGTTGATGATGAGGGCATGGACCATTGTGATGGCAAAGTTCCTGAAGCACTGTGATAACTGGAGTCATGGAGCATTGTGATAAAAAGGGCATGGAGAATTGTGATGACAAGGGCATGGAGCATTGGTCTAATAAGTTTCATGGATTATTGCGATGACAGTTGGAATGGCGCATTGCGATGAGAAGGGCATGGAGCATTGTGATGACCA
Organism: Mesoplodon mirus; assembly: GCF_964341445.2. NCBI lineage: Eukaryota > Metazoa > Chordata > Mammalia > Artiodactyla > Ziphiidae > Mesoplodon > Mesoplodon mirus. The sequence continues at coordinate 49,896 of NW_028294451.1, read as the reverse complement.
GGTCATGCAGTATTGTGAAGACAGGTGTCAGGGAGCATTGTGATGAGATATGTAATGGCCCATTGTGATGACAATGGCATGGAGCATTGTAACGCCAAGTGTCATGGAGGATTCTGATGACAAAGGTAATGGAGCATTGTGATGACAATGGCTTGGAGCATTGTGATGACAAGGGTCAGGGAGCACTGTGCTGACAAGTACATGGAGAATTGTGATGACAAGGGTCATGGAGCATTCTGATGACCAGCTTGTGGAGTATTTTGATGACAATGGCATGGAACATTGTGATGAAAACAGCATTGGGCATTGTGATGAAAATGGCATGGAGCCTTTTCGTGACATGTTTCAAGGAGCATTCTGACGAAAAGTTTCAGGAAGCATTGTAATGACAAGTGTATTTAGAATTGTGATGACAAAGGTCATGGAGCATTGTGAGGAAAAGTCCATGGAGTATTGTGATGACAGGCATCATGGAGCGTTGTGATGACAAGTGTTATGGAACATTGTGATCACAAGGGTTTGGAGCATTGTGATGACAGAGGTCATGGATCATTTTGATTTCAAGGAGCATGGAGCATTGTGATGACAAGCGCATGAAGCAATGTGATCCCAAGGTTCATGGAGGATTGTGATGACAATGGTAATGGAGTATTGTGATGACAAGCACATAGAGCATTTTAATGACAAGGTCATGTAGCATTTTGCTGACAAAGGCATGGAGCATTGTGATGACAGGTTTCATGGAGCACTGTGATGACAACTGTCACGGATCATTGTGAATACAGGGGTCATGGAGCATTGGGATGACAAGGGCATGTATCATTGTGATGACGAGTGTCATGGAGCATTGGGCTGAAAATGTTCATGGAGTATTTTGATGACAGGGGTCATGGAGGATTGTGATGACAGAGGTCATAGAGAATTTTGATTTCATTGTGCTGACAATAGCCAGAAGCATTATGATGATGTGCATGATGCACTGTGATAACAGGGTTCATAGACCATTGATATGAAAAGGGGCATGGAGCACTGTGATTACAGGGGTCTGGGAGCATTGTGATGAAAAGGGCATGGAGCATTTTGATGAGAAGGCCATGGAACATTCTGATGACATGTGTCATTGAGCTTTGTGATGACAATTTCATAGAGCACTGTGATTAAAGTGTTCTTGGGGCATAGTGATGAGAAGGGTCATGGAGCCTTGTGATGAAAAGGCCATGGATCATCGTGTTGGCTTGGGACATGGAGCATTGTTATGACAGGGGTAATGGAGCATTGTGATGGCAAGGGCATGGAGCATTGCGATGAGAAGGCCATGGAACATTCTGATGACATGTGTCATGGAGCTTTGTGATGACAAGGGCATGGAGCAATGTGATGAGAGCGTTCATGGAGCATCGTGATGACAAAGACATGGAGCGTTGTGATGCCAAGCGTCATGGATCTTTGTGATGACAAATGTCATGGAGCATTTTGATGACAAGGGCGTTGTGCATTGTGATGAGACGGGCAGGAGCATTGTGATGAAAGGGTCATGGAGCAATTTGATGAAAAGGGTCATGGAACATTTTGATGACAGGGGTTATGGAACATGGAGATGTCAGGGGTCATGTAGCATTTTGATGAAAAGGGTCATGGAGCATTTTGATGACAGGGGTTATGTAACTTTGTGATGTCAGTGGTCATCAAACATTGTGATGATAATGCATGTAGCATTGTGATGACAGGAGTAATGGCACATTGTGATGACAGCTGTGAGGGAGTATTGTGACGAATAGTGATGTAGCATTGTGATATCAGTGGTGAGAGAGGAATTTGATGAGAAGTGCATGGAGCATTGTGATGACAAGGTTTATGGAGCATTGTTATGACAAGATTGTGGAGCACTGTGATGACAAGCGCATGGTGCATTTTGATGACATGTGTCGTGGAGCATCGTGCTGACAAGCGCATGGAGCATTGTGATGGCAAGGATCATGGAGCATTGTGCTGAGAAAGGCATAGAGCATGGTGATGACAATGGTCAAAGAGCATTGTGATGAAAAGTTCATGGAGCATTGTGGTTAAAAAAGTCACAGAGACTGTTGATGATGAGGGCATGGACCATTGTGATGACAAAGGTCAAGAAGCATTGTGATGACGGGAGTCACAGAGCATTGTGATGACAGGGGTCATGGAGCATTGTAATAACAAGGGAATGGAGGATTGTGATGACAAGGACATGGATCATTGGTCTAATAAGTTTCATGGATTATTGCGATGAGAGTTGGAATGGCGCATTGTGATGACCAGGTCATGCAGTACTGTGAAGACAGTTGTCAGGGAGCATTGTGATGACATATGTCATGGTCCATTGTGATGACAATGGCATGAAACATTGTGATGCCAAGTGTCATGGAGGATTCTGATGACAAAGGCAATGGAGCATTGTGATGACAATGGCTTGGAGCATTGTGATGACAAGGGTCAGGTAGCTTTGTGCTGAGAATTGCATGGAGAATTATGATGACAAGGGTCATGGAGCATTCTGATGACAAGCATGTGGAGGATTTTGATGACAATGACATGGAGCATTGTGATGAAAACGGCTTGGGGCATTGTGATGAAAAAGTCATGGAGCCTTTTGTGACAGGGTTCAAGGAGCCTTCTGACGACAAGTGTCAGGGAGCATTGTGATGACAAGTGTATTGAGAATTGTGATGACAAAGGTCATGGAGCATTGAGATGAAAAGGTCATGCATTATTGTGATGACAGGCATCATGGAGTGTTGTGATGACAAGTGTTATGGAACATTGTGATCACAAGTGTTTGGATCATTGCGATGACAGAGGTCATGGATCATTTTGATTTCAAGGAGCATGGAGCATTGTGATGACAAGGTCATGAAGCAATGTGATCCCATGGTTCATGGAGGATTTTGATGACAATGGTAAAGGTGTATTTTGTTGACAAGTGCATAGAGCATTGTAATGAAAAGGTCATGTAGCATTTTGCTGACAAAGGCATGGAGCATCCTAATGACAGGTGTCATGGAGCACTGTGATGACAAGCGTCACGGAGCATTGTGAATACAGGGGTCATGGAGCATTGTGATGACAAGAGCATGGATCATTGTGATGACAGGGATCATGGAGCATTGTGATGACAGAGGTCATGGAGAATTTTGATTTCACTGTGCTGACAATAGGCGGAAGCATTATGATGATGGGCATGGTGCATTGTGATGACAGGGTTCATGGAGCATTGAGATGAAAAGGGGCATGGAGCATTGTGATTACAGGCATTTGGGAACATTGTGATGACAATGGAATGGAACATTGTGATTACAGGTGTTTTGGAGCATTGTGATGACAAGGGTCATGGTGCCTTGTGATGGCAAGGCCATGGAACATTTTGATGGCAGGGGTCATGGAACATTGCTATAACAGGGGTAATGGAGCATTTTGATGAGAAGGGCATGGAACTTTGTGATTACAAAGTTTATGGAGCATTGCCATGACAAATTTGTGGACCGTTGGGGTGAAAAACGCGTGGCACGTTGTGATGATAAGGGACATGGAGTATTTTTCGGACAAATGCATGGAGCATTGTGATGACAAGGGTCACAGAGCATTGTGATGAAAATTTCATGGAGCACTGTGGTTACAAATGTAACAGAGCCCTGTGATGATGCGGGCATCGACCATTGTGATGACAAATGTTAGGAAGCATTGTGATGACTGGAGTCAAAGAGCATTGTGATGACAGGGGTCATAGAGCATTGTGATGAAAAGCGCAAGGAGCATTGTGCTGAGAAAGGCATATAGCATTGTGATGACAAGGGGCAAAGAGCATTGTGATGAAATGTTCATGGAGCATTGTGGTTAAAAAGGTCACAGAGACTGTTGATGATGAGGGCATGGACAATTTTGATGACAAAGGTCATGGAGCATTGTGATGACTGGAGTCACGGAGCATTGTGATGACAGGGGTCATGGAGCATTGTGATAACAAGGGCATGGAGCATTGTGATGACAAGGGCATGGAGTATTGGTCTAATATGTTTCATGGATTATTGCGATGACAGTTGGAATGGCATATTGTGATGACAAGGGCATGAAGCATTGTGATGACCAGGTTTGCAGTATTGTGAAGACAGGTGTCAGGGTGCATCGTGATGACATATGTAATGGCCCATTGTGATGACAATGGCATGGAGCATTGTGATGCCAAGTGTCATGGAGGATTCTGATGACAAAGGTAATGGAGCATTGTGATGACAATGGCTTGGAGCATTGTGAAGACAAGTGTCAGGGAGAATTGTGCTGACAAGTGCATGGAGAATTGTGATGACAATGGTCATGGAGCGTTCTGATGACAAGCTTGTAGAGTATTTTGATGACAATGGCATGGAGCATTGTGATGAAAACGGCATGGGGCTTTGTGATGAAAAAGGCATGGAGCCTTTTCACGACAGGGTTCAAGGAGCATTCTGACGACAAGTATCAGGGAGCATTGTGATGACAAGTGTATTGAGAATTGTGATGACAATGGTCATGGAGCATTGTGATGAAAATGGCATGGAGTATTGTGATGACAGTCATCATGGAGAGTTGTGATCACAAGTGTTATGGAACATTGTGATCACAAGGGTTTGGAGCATTGTGATGACAGAGGTCATGCATCATTTTGATTTCAAGGAGCATGGAGCACTGTGATGACAAGGGCATGAAGCAATGTGACCAAAATATTCATGGAGGATTGTGATGACAATGGTAATGGAGTATTGTGATGACAAGCGCATAGAGCATTGTAATGGCAAGGTCATGTAGCATTTTGCTGACAAAGGCATGGAACATTTTGATGATTGGTGTCATGGAGCACTGTGATGACAAGCGTCACGGAGCATTGTGAATACAGGGGTCATGGAGCATTGTGATGACAAGGGCATGGATCATTGTGATGACAACTGTCATGGAGCAGTGGTCTGAAAATGTTCATGGAGTATTGTGATGACAGGGGTCATGGAGCATTGTGATGACAGAGATCATGGAGAATTTCGATTTCATTGTGCTGACAATAGCTGGAAGCATTATGATGATGGGCATGATGCATTGTGATGACAGGTTTCATGGACCATTGAGTTGAAAAGGGGCATGGAGCACTGTGATTACAGGGGTCTGGGAGCATTGTGATGACAAGGGCATGAAGCATTTTGATGAGAAGACCATGGAACATTCTGATGACATGTGTCATGGAGCTTTGTGATGACAAGGGCATGGAGCATTTTGATTACAGGGGTCTTGGAGCACTGTGATGACAAGGGTCATGGAGCCTTGTGATGACAAGGCCGTGGAACATTGTGATGGCAGGGCTCATGGATCATTGTTATGACAGGGGTAATGGAGCATTGTGATGTGAAGGGCATGGAGCATTGTGATTACAAGATTTATGGAGCATTGCGATGACAAATTTGTGGACCATTTGGATGAAAATCACGTCGCCCATTGTGTGACAAGGGTTATGGAGCATTTTTCTGACAAAGGCATGGAGCATTGTGATGACAAGTGTCTCGGAGCATTGTGATGAAAAGTTCATGGAACATTGTGGTTACAAAGGTAACAGAGCCTTTTGATGGCGCGAGCATTGACCATTGTGATGACAAACGTTATGAAGAATTGTGATGACAGGAGTCACGGAGCATTGTGATGACAGGGGTCATGGAGCAATGTGATGACAAGGGCATGGAGCATTGTGCTAAGAAAGGCATAGTGCATTGTGGTGACAAGTGTCAAAGAGCATTGTGATGAAATGTTCATGGAGCATTGTGCTTAAAAAAGTCACAGAGACTGTTGATGATGAGGGCATAGACCACTGTGATGACAAAAGTCATGGAGCATTGTGATGACTGGAGTCACGGAGCACTGTGATGACAGGGGTCATGGAGGATTGTGATAACAAGGGCATGGAGCATTGTGATGACAAGGGCATGCAACATTGTGATAACAACGGCATGGAGCCTTGTGATGAGAAGGGCATCGAGCATTGTGATGACAAGTGTCATGGAGCTTTGTGATGACAAGGGCATGGAGCAATGTGATGAGAGGGTTCATGGAGCATTGTGATGACAATGACATGGAGCATTGTGATGCCAAGGGTCATGGAGCTTTGTGATGACAAAGTCATTGAGCATTTTGATGACAAGGGTGTGGTGCATTGTGACGAGAAGGGCAGGGAGCATTTTGATGACAGGGTCATGCAGCAATTTGATGAAAAGTGTAATGGAACATTTTGATGACTGGGGTTATAGAACATTGTGATGCCAGGGATCATGGAGCTTTGGGATGAAAAGGGTCATGGAGCATTTTGATGACAGTGGTTATGGAACATTGTGATGTCATGTGTCATGGAACATTGTGATGATATGTGGATGTAGCATTGTGATGACAGGGGTCATGGAACATTGTGATAACAGGGGTGAGTGAGGATTGTGATGACTAGTGATGGAACATTGTGATATCTCATGTGAGAGAGCATTTGGATGAGAAGTGCATGGAGCATTGTGATTACAAGGTTTATGGAGCATAGCGATGACAAGGTTGTGGATCATTGTGATGAAAAGCGCATGGCACTTTGAGATGACAACGGTCATGGAGCATTGTCCTGACAAAGGCATGGAGCATTGTGATGACAAGGGTCCGGTGAATTGTGATGAAAGTTTCATGGAGCATTGTGTTTACAAAGGTCACAGGGCATTGTGATGACTCACGCATGGACCGTTGTGATGACAATCGTTATGAATCATTGTGATGACTGGAGTCACGGAGCATTGTGATGACTGGGGTCATGGAGCATTGTGATAACAAGGGTATGGAGCACTGTGATGACAGGGGCATGGAGCATTGGTCTGACAAGTTTCATAGATTATTCTGATGACATTGGATATGGTGCATTGTGATGACAAGGGCATGGAGCATTTTGATGAGAAGGCCATGGAACATTCTGATGACATGTGTCATGGAGCTTTGTGATGACAAGGGCATGGAGCATTGTGATTACAGGGGTCTTGGAGCCTTGTGATGACAAGCGTCATGGAGCCTTGTGATGACAAGGCCGTGGAACATTGTGATGGCAGGGGTCATGGAACATTGTTATGACAGGGGTCATGGAGCATTGTGATGACAAGGGCATGGAGCATTGTGATGACCGGGTCATTGAACATTGGTCTGACAAGTTTCCTAGATTATTGTGATGACAGTGGACATGGTTCATTGTGATGACAGGGGCATGGAGCATTGTGATGACAAGGGCATGGAGTATTGTGAAGACAGGTGTCAGGGAGCATTGTGATGACATATGTCATGGTCCATTGCGATGACAATGGCATGGAGCATTGTGATGCCAAATGTAATGGAGGTTTGTGATGACAAATATAATGGAGCATTGTGATGACTAGGGCTTGGAGCATTATGTTGACAAGGGCCATTGAGAATTTTCATGACAATGTCGTGAAGCATTGTGATGATAAGGTCCTGGAGCACTGTGATGAGAAAATCATGGAGCCTTGTGATGACAAATCTCATGGAGCATACTGATGAAAAGGGGCATGGAGCATTCTGATTACAGGTGTTTTGGAACATTATGATAACTGTGGCATGGAGCATTGTGATGACAAGGGCATGGAACATTGGTCTAATAATTTTCATGGATTATTGTGATGACAGTTGGAATGGTGCATTGTGATGACAAGGGCATGGAGCATTGTGATGACCAGGTTATGCAGTATTGTGAAGAGAGGTGTCATGGAGCATTGTGATGACATATGTAATGGCTCATTGTGATGACAATGGCATGGAGCATTGTGATGCCAAGTGTCATGGAGGATTCTGATGACAAAGGTAATGGAGCTTTGTGATGAAAATGGCTTGAAGCATTGTGATGACAAGGGTCAGGAAGCATTGTTCTGACAAGTGCATGGAGAATTGTGATGACAATGGTCATGGAGCATTCTGATGACAAGCTTGAGGAGTATTTTGATGACAATGGCATGGAGCATTGTGATAAAAATGGCATGGGGTTTTGTGATGAAAAATCCATGGATCCTTTTTGTGACAGGTTTCAAGGAGCATTATGACGACAAGCGTCAGGGAACGTTGTGATGACAAGTGTATTGAGAATTGTGATGACAAAGGTCATGAAGCACTGTGAAGAAAAAGGCATGCATTATTGTGATGACAGGCATCATGGAGCGTTGTGATGACAACTGTTATGGAACATTGTGATCACAAGTGTTTGTAGCCTTGTGATGACAGAGGTCATGGATCATTTTGATTTCAAGGAGCATGGAGCTTCGTGATGACAAGGGCATGAAGCAATGTGATCCTAGGTTCATGGAGGATTGTGATGACAATGGTAATGGAGTACTATGATGACAAGCGCATAGAACATTGTAATGACAAGGTCATGTAGCATTTTGCTGACAAAGTCATGGAGCATTGGGATGACAGGTGTCATGGAGCATTGTGATGACAAGCGTCACGGAGCATTGTGAATACAGGGGTCATGGAGCATTGGGATGACAAGGGCATGGATGACTGTGATAAAAATTGTCATGGAGCATTGGGCTGAAAATGTTCATGGAGCATTGTGATGACTAGGGAATGGAGCACTCTGATGACAAGAGTCCCGGATCATTGTGTTGTCAGGTGTCATGGAGTGTTGTGATGAGAGTGGTCATGGAGCATTTTGATGATATTTGACATGGAGCACTGTGATGAGAATTTCATGGAGCATTGGGCTGAAAATGTTCATGGAGTATTGTGATGACAGGGGTCATGGAGCATTGTGAGGACAAGGGAATGGAACATGGTGATGACAAGGTCCTGGAGCACTGTGATGATAAGAGCATGGAGATTTGTGATGACAAGTATCATGGAGCATTCTAATGAAAAGGGGCATGGAGCATTGTGATTACAGGTGTCTTGGAGCATTCTGATGACATGTGTCATGGAGTTTTGTGATGACAAGGGCATGGAGCACTGTGATTACAGGGGTCTTGGAGCATTGTGATGAAAAGGGCATGGATCATTGTGATGAAAAGGCATGGAGCCTTGTCATGACAGGCTTCAAGGAGCATACTGACGACATGTGTCAGGGAGCATTGTGATGACAAGTGTACTGAGAATTGTGATGACAAAGGTCATGGAGCATTGTGATGAGAAGACCATGGATAATTGTGATGATGAGCATCATAGGGTGTTGTGATGATAAGTGTTATGGAACTTTGTGATCACAAGGGTTTGGAGCATTATGATGACAGTGGTCTTGGATAATTTTGATTTCATTGTGATGACAATAGCCTGAAGCATTATGATGATGGAAATGGTGCATTTTGATGACAGGCTTCATGGAGCATTGAGATGAAAAGGAGCATGGAGCATTGGAATTACAGGTGTCTTGGAGCACTGTCATGAAAAGGGCATGTAGCATTTTGATGAGAAGGCCATGGAACATTCTGATGGCCTGTGTCATGGAGCTTTGCGATGACAAGGGCATGGAGCATTATGATTACAGCGGTTTGGAGCATTGTGATGACAAGGATCATGGAGCTTTGTGATGAAAAGGCCATGGAATATTGTGATGGCAGGGGTCATGGAGCATTGTTATGACAGAGGTAATGGATCATTGTGATGAGAAGGGCATCGAGCATTGGTCTGAAATATTTCATGGATTACTGGGATGAGAAGGGCATTGAGCATTGTGATGACAAGTGTCATGGAGCTTTGTGATGACAAGGGCATGGAGCAATGTGATGAGAAGGTTCATGGAGTATTGTGATGACAATTGAATGGAGCATTGTGATGCCAAGGGTCATGGAGCTTTGTGATGACAAAGGTCATGGAGCATTTTGATGACAAGGGTGTGGTGCATTGTGATGAGAAAGGCAGGGAGCATTTTGATGACAGGGTCATGCAGCAATTTGATGAAAAATGTAATGGAACATTTTGATGACATGGGTTATAGAACATTGTGATGCCAGGGGTCATGGAGCTTTGGGATGAAATCTGTCATGGAGCATTTTGATGACAGTGGTTATGGAACATTGTGATGTCAGGGGTCATAGAACATTGTGCTGATAAGTGGATGTAGCATTGTGATGACAGGGTTCATGGAACATTGTGATAACAGGGGTGAGGGAAGATTGTGATGACTAGTGATGGAACATTGTGATATCTCATGTGAGAGAGCATTTGGATGAGAAGTGCATGGAGCATTGTGCTTACAAGGTTTATGGAGCATAACGATGACAAGGTTGTGGATCATTTTGATGAAAAGCGCATGGCACACTGTGATGACATGTGTCATGGAGCATTGTTCTGACAAAGGCATGGAACATTGTAATGACAAGGGTCACGGAGCATTGTGATAAAAAGTTCATTGAGCATTGTGGTTACAAATGTCACAGAGCCTTGTCATGATGCGGGTATGGACCGTTGTGATGACAAACGTTATGAAGCATTGTGATGACTGGAGTCACGGAGCAATGTGATGACAAGGGTCATGCAGCATTGTGATGACAAGGGCATGGAGCATTGTGATGACAGGGGCATGGAGCATTGGTCTGACAAGTTTCATAGATTATTGTGATGACATTGGACATGGTGCATTGTGATGACAAAGGCATGGAGCCTTTTAGTTTGAAGGCCATGGAACATTCTGATGACATGTGTCATGGAGCTTTGTGATGACAAGGGCATGGAGCATTGTGATAACATGGGTCTTGGAGCATTGTGATGACAAGCGTCATGGAGCCTTGTTATGACAAGGCCGTGGAACATTGTGATGGCAGGGGTCATGGGGCTTTGTTAAGACAGGGGTCATGGAGCAATATGATGACAAGTGCATTTATCATTGTGATGACAGGGGCATGGAGCATTGGTCTGACAAGTTTCCTAGACTATTGTGATGACAGTGGACATGGTGCATTTTGATTACAAGGGCATGGAGCATTGTGATGACAAGGGCATGAAATATTGTGAAGACTGGTGTCAGGGAGCATTGTGATGACATATGTCATGGTCCATTGCGATGACAATGGCATGGAGCATTGTGATGCCAAATGTAATGGAGGATTGTGATGACAAATATAATGGAGCATTGTGATGACAAGGGCTTGGAGCATTATGATGACAAGGGCCATTGAGGATTTTCACGAAAATGTCGTGAAGCATTGTGATGACAATGTCCTGGAGCATTGTGATGAGAAAACCATGGAGACTTGTGATGACAAATCTCATGGAGCATACTGATGAAAAGGGGCATGGAGCATTCAGATTACAGGGGTTTTGGAACATTGTGATAACTAGGCATGGATCATTGTGATGACAAGGGCATGCAGCATTGGTCTAATAAGTTTCATGGATTATTGTGATGAAACTTGGAGTGGCACATTGTGATGACAAGGGCATGGAGCATTGTGATGACAAGGTCATGCAGTATTGTGAGAAGAGCTGCAAGGGAGCATTGTGATGACATATGTAATGGCCCATTGAGATGACAATGGCATGGAGCATTGTGATGCCAAGTGTCATGGAGGATTCTGATGACAAAAGTAATGGAGCATTGTGATGACAAGGGCATGGAGCATTGTGATGACAAAGGTCAGGATGCATTGTGCTGACAAGTGCATGGAGAATTGTGATGACAAGGGTCATGGAGCATTCTGATGACAAGCTTGTGGAGTATTTTGATGACAATGACATGGAGAATTGTGATGAAAATGGCATGGGGCTTTGTGATGAAAAATGCATGGAGCCTTTTCATAACAGGGTTCAAGGAGCATTCTGATGACAAGTGTCAGGGAGCATTGTGATGACAAGTGTATTGAGCATTGTGATGACAAAGGTCATGGAGCATTGTGATGAAAAGAGTATGGATTATTGTCATGGCAGGCATCATGGAGCGTTGTGATGACAAGTGTTATGGAACATTGTGATCACAAGTGTTTGGAGCATTGCGATGACAGAGGTCATGGATCATTTTATTTCAAGGAGCATGGAGCATTGTGATGCCAAGGGCATGAAGCAATGTGATCCCAAGTTTCATGGAGGAATGTGATGACAATGGTAATGGAGTATTGTGATGACAATCTCATAGAGCATTGTAATGACAAGGTCATGTAGCATTTTGCTGACAAATGCATGGAGCATTGTGATGAAAGGTGTCATGGAGCACTGTGAATACAGGGGTCATGGAGCATTCGGATGACAAGGTCAAGGATCATTGTGATGACAAGAGTCATGGAGCATTGGGCTGAAAATGTTCATGGAGTATTGTGATGACTGGGGTCATGGAGCATTGTGATGAGTAGGGAATGGAGCATTGTGATGACAAGAGTCCCGGATCATTGTGTTGTCAGGTGTCATGGAGTGTTGTGTTGACAGTGTTCCTGGAGAATTTTGATGATATTTGTCATGGAGCATTGTGATGAGAATTTCATGGAGTATTGGGCTGAAAATATTCATGGAGTATTGTGATGACCGGGGTCATGGAGCATTGTGATGACAAGGGAATGGAGCATGGTGATGAAAAGTTCCTGGAGCATTGTGATGATAAGACCATCGAGACTTATGATGACAAGTCTCATGGAGCATTCTGATGAAAAGGGGCATGGAGCATTGTGATTACATGGGTCTTGGAGCATTGTGATGACAAGGGCATAGAGCATTGTGAGGAGAAGGCAATGGAGCATTCTGATGACATGTGTCATGGAGCATTGTGATGAAAAGGGCATGAAGTATTGTGATGACAGGGGTCATGGAGCCTTGTGATGAAAAGGCCGTGGAACACTTTGATGGCAGGGGTCATGGAGCATTGTTATGACAGAGGTAATGGAGCATTGTGATGACAAGCGTCACGGAACTTTGTGAATACAGGGTTCATGGAGCACTGGGATGACAAGGGCATGGATCATTGTGATGACAAGGGTCATGGAGGATGGGGCTGAAAATTTTCATGGAGTATTTTGATGACAGCGGTCATGGAGCATTGTGCTGATAAGGGGATGTAGCACTGTGATGACATGGGTCATGGAACATTGTGATAACAGGGTTAAGGGAGGATTGTGATGACTAGTGATGGAACATTGTGATAACAGGGTTAAGGGAGGATTGTGATGACTAGTGATGGAACATTGTGATATCCAATGTGAGAGAGCATTTGGATGAGAAGTGCATGGAGAATTGTGATTACAAGGTTTATGGAGCATAGCAATGACAAGGTTGTGTATCATTGTGATAAAATTCGCATGGCACAATGTGATGATAAGTGTCATGGAGCATTTTTATGACAAAGGCATGGAGCATTGTGATGGCAAGTGTCACGGAGCATTGTGATGAAAAGTTCAAGGAACATTGTGGTTACAAAGGTCACAGAGCCTTGTGATGATGCGGACATAGACCGTTGTGATGACAAAAGTTATGAACCACTGTGATGACTGGAGTCACGGAGCATTGTGATGACAGGGTTCATGGAGCATTGTGATGAAAAGGGCATGGAGCCTTGTAATGAAAGCGGCATGCAGAATTGGTCTGACAAGTTTCATAGATTATTGTGATGACAGTGGGCATGAAGCATTGTGATGACAAGGACATGGAGCATTGTGATGACAAGGGCATGGAGTATTGTGAAGATGTGTCAGGGAGCATTGTGATGACATATGTAATGGTCCATTGTGATGACAATGGCATGGAGCATTGGTCTAATAAGTTTCATGGATTATTGTGATGACAGTTGAAATGGCGCATTGTGATGACAAGGGCATGGATCATTTTGATGACCAGGTCATGCAGTATTGTGAAGAGAGGTGTCAGGGAGCATTGTGATGATATATGTAATGGCCCATTGTGATGACAATGGCATGGAGCATTGTGATGCCAAGTGTCATGGAGGATTCTGAGGACAAAGGTAATGGAGCATTGTGATGACAATGGCTTGGAGCATTGTGATGACAAGGGTCAGGGAGCATTGTGCTGACAAGTGCATGGAGAATTGTGATGACAAGGGTCATGGAGAATTCTGATAAAAGGCTTGTGGAGTATTTTGATGACAATGGCATGGTGCATTGTGATGAAAATGGCATGGGGCTTTGTGATGAAAAAAGCATGGAGCCTTTTCGTGACAGGGTTCAAGGAGCATTCTGATGACAAGTGTCAGGGGGCATTGTGATGACAAGTGTATTGAGAATTGTGATGACAAAGGTCATGGAGCATTGTGATGAAAATGGCATGGAGTATTGTGATGACAGGCATCATGGAGCGTTCTGATGACAAGTGTTATGGAACACTGGGATCACAAGGGTTTGGAGCATTGCGATGACAGATGTCATGAATCATTTTGATTTCAAGGAGCATGGAGCATTGTGATGACAAGGGCATGAAGCAATGTGATCCCAAGTTTCATGGAGGATTGTGATGAAAATGGTAATGGAGTATTGTGATGACAAGCGCATAGAGCATTATAATGAAAAGGTCATGTATCATTTTGCTGACAAAGGCAGGGAGCATTGTGATGACAGGTGACATGGAGCAGTGTGATGACAAGCGTCACGGAGCATTGTGAATACATGGGTCATGGGGCATTGGGGTGACAAGGGCATGGATCATTGTGATGACAAGTGTCTTGGAGCATTGGGCTGAAAATGTTCATGGAGTATTGTGATGACAGGGGTTATGGTGCATTGTGATGTCTAGGGAATGGAGCATTGTGATGAAAAGAGGTCCGGATCATTGTGTTGTCAGATGTCATGGAGTGTTGTGATGATATTGGTCATGGAGCATTGTAATGAGAAGGTCATGGAGCATTGGGCTGAAAATGTTCATGGAGTATTGTGATGACAGTGGTCATGGAGCATTGTGATGACAAGGGAATGAAGCATGGTGATGACAAGGTCCTGTAGCATTGTGATGAGATGACAATGGAGACTTGTGGTGACAAGTCTCATGGAGCATTCTGATGAAAAAGGGCATGGAGCACTGTGATTACATGGGTCTTGGACCATTGTGATGACAAGGGTCATGGAGCCTTGTCATGACAAGCCCGTGGAACATTGTGATGGCAGGGGTCATGGAGCATTTTTACGACAGAGGTAATGGAGCATTGTGATGATAACGGCAAGGAGCATTGTGATGACCAGGTCATGCAGTATTGTGAAAAGTGGTGTCAGGGAGCATTGTGATGACATATGTAATGGCCCATTGAGATGACAATGGCATGGAGCATTGTGATGCCAAGTGTCATGGAGGATTCTGATGACAAATGTAATGGAGCATTGTGATGACAATGGCTTGGAGCATAGTGATGAGAAGGGTCAGGGAGCATTGTGCTGACAAGTGCAAGGAGAATTGTGATGACAAGGGTCATGGAGCATTCTGATGACAATCTTGTGGAGTATTTTGATGACAATGGCATGAAGCATTGTGATGAAAACGGCATGGGGCTTTGTGATGAAAAAGGCATGGAGCCTTTTCGTGACAGGGTTCAAGGAGCATTCTGATGACAAGTGTCAGGGAACATTGTGATGACAAGTGTATTGAGAATTGTGATGACAAGGGTCATGGAGCATTCTGAAGACAAGCTTGTGTGGTATTTTGATGACAATGGCATGGAACATTGTGATGAAAACGGCAAGGGGCTTTGTGATGAAAAAGGCATGGAGCCTTTTCGTGACAGGGTTCAAGGAGCATTCTGACGACAAGTGTCAGGGAACATTTTAATGACAAGTGTATTGAGAATTGTGATGACAAAGGTCATGGAGCATTGTGATGAAAAGACCATCGAGTATTGTGATGATAGGCATCATGGAGCATTGTGATGACAAGTGTTATGGAACATTGTGATCACAAGGGTTTGGAGCATTGCGATGACAGAGGTCATTGATCATTTTGATTTCAAGGAGCATGGAGCATTGTGATGACAAGGACATGAAGCAATGTGATCCCAAGGTTCATGGAGGATAGTGATGACAATGGTAATGGAGTATTGTGATGACAAGCGCATAGAGCATTGTAATGACAAGGACATGTAGCATTTTGCTGAAAAAGGCATAGAGGATTGTGATGACTGGTGTCATGGAGCACTGTGATGACAAGCATCACGGAGCATTGTGAATACAGTGGTCTTGTAGCTTTGGGATGACAAGGGCATGGATCATTGTGATGACAGGTGTCATGGAGCACTGTGATGACAAGCATCACGGAGCATTGTGAATACAGGGGTCATGGAGCATTGGGATGACATATGGCATGGTCCATTGAGATGACAATGGCAAGGAGCATTGTGATGCCAAATGCACTGGAGGATTGTGATGACAAATATAATGGAGCATTGTGATGACTAGGGCTTGGAGCATTATGATGACTAGGGCTTGGAGCATTATGATGACAAAACCATGGAGCCATGTGATGACAAGTCTCATGGAGCATACTGATGAAAAAGGGCATGCATCATTGTGATTACAGGGGTCTTGGAACTTTGTGATGACAAGGGCATGGAGCATTGTGAGGAGAAGTCCAAGGAGCATTCTGATGGCATGCATCATTGAGCTTTGTGATGACAAGGGCATGGAGCATCGTGATTACATGGGTCTTGGATCATTGTGATGAAAAGGGCATGGATCATTGTGATGAAAAAGGCATGGAGCCTTGTCATGACAGGGTAAAAGGAGCATACAGACAACAAGTGTCAGGGAGCAGTTTGATGACAAGTGTATTGAGCATTGTGATGACGAAGGTCATGGAGCATTGTGATGAGAAGACCATGGATAATTGTGATGACGAGCGTCATTGGGCACTGTGATGACAAGTGTTATGGAATATTGTGATCACAAGGGTTTGGAGCATTGTTATGACAGAAGTCATGGAGCATTTTGATTTCACTGTGATGACAATAGGCTGAAGCATTATGATGATGGGCATGGTGCATTGTGATGACAGGGTTCATGGATCATTGAGATGAAAAGGGGCATGGAGCATTGTGATTAGAGGGGACTAGGAGCATTGTGATGAGAAGGGTCATGGAGCCTTGTGATGACAAGGCCATGGAATATCGTGATGGCAGGGGTCATGGAGCATTGTTATGACAGGGATAATGGAGCATTGTGATGGCAAGGGCATGGAGCATTGTGATGACATATGTCATGGAGCTATGTGAAGTCAAGGGCATGGAGCAATGTGATGAGAGCGTTCATGAAGCATTGTGATGACAATGACATGGGACATTGTGATGCCAAGGGTCATGGATCATTGTGATGACAATGGTCATGGAGCATTTTGATGGCAAGGGCGTTGTGCATTGGGATGAGGAGGGCAGGGAGCATTGTGATGACAGGGTCATTGAGCAATTTGATGAAAAGTGTCATGGAACATTTTGATGACAGGTGTTATGGAACATTGTGATGTCATGGGTCATCGAACTTTGTGATGATAAGTGCATGTAGCATTGTGATGACAGGAGTCATGGAACATTGTCATGACAGGGGTGAGGGAGTATTGTGACAAATAGTGATGTAGCATTGTGATAGCAGTGTTGAGAGAGCATTTTGATGAGAAGTGCATGGAGCATTGTGATGACAAATTTTATGGAGCATTGTGATGACAAGATTGTGGAGCACTGTGATGATAAGCGCATGGTGAATTGTGATGACATGTGTCATGGAACATTGTGCTGACAAGCGTATGGAGCATTGTGATGACAAGCGTCATGGAGCATTGTGCTGAGAAGGGCATAGAGCATTGTGATGACAAGGGTCAAAGAGCATTGTGATGGAAAGTTCATGGAGCATTGTGGTTAAAACTGTCACAGAGACTGTTGATGACGAGGGCATGGACCATTGTGATGACAAAGGTAATGAAGCACTGTGATGACTGGAGTCATGGAGCATTGTGATGACAGGGGTCATGGAGCATGGTGATAAAAAGTTCATGGAGCATTGTGATGAAAAGGGCATGGAGTATTGTGATGACAGGCATCATGGAGCATTGTGATGACAAGGGTTATTGAACATTGTGATCACATGTGTTTGGAGCATTGTGATGAGAGAGGTCATGGATCATTTTGATTTCAAGTAGCATGGAGCACTGTGATGACAAGGGCATGAAGCAATGTGATCCCAAGGTTCAAGAAGGATTGTGATGACAATGGTAATGGAGTATTTTGATGACAAGCACATAGAGCATTGTAATGACAAGGTCATGTAGCTTTTTGCTGACAAAGGCATGGAGCATTGTGATGACAGGTGTCATGGAGCACTGTGATGACAAGCGATACGGAGCATTGTGAATACAGGGGTCATGGAGCATTGGGATGACAAGGGCATGGATCATTGTGATAACAAGATTCATGGAGCATTGGGCTGAAAATGTTCATGGACTACTGTGATGACGGGTCATGGAGCATCGTGATGACTAGGGAATGGAGCATTGTGATGACAAGAGTGCTGGATCATTGTGTTGTCAGGTGTTATGGATGGTTGTGATGACAGTGGTCATGGAGCATTGTGATGATATTGGTCATGGAGCATTGTGATGAGAATGTCATGTAGCATTCGGCTGGAAATGTTAATGGATTATTCTAATGACAGGGGTCATGGAGCATTGTGATGACAAGGGAATAGAGCATGGTGATGACAAGGTCCTAAAGCATTGTGATGAGATGACCATGGAGACTTGTGATGACAAGTCTCATGCAGCATTCTGATGAAAAAGGGCATGGAGCATTGTGATTACAGGGGTCTTGGAGCATTGTTTTGACAAGGGCATGGAGCATTGTGAGGAGAAGGCCATGGAGAATTCTGATGACATGCCTCATGGAGCTTTTTGCTGACAAGGCCATGGAGCATTGTGATAACAGGGGTCTTGGAGCATTGTGATGAAAAGGCATGGCTCATTTTGATGTAAAATGCATGGAGCCTTGTCATCACAGGGTTCAATGAGCATACTGACGACAGGTGTCAGGGAGTATTTTAATGACAAGTGTATTGAGAATTGTGATGACAATGATCATGGAGCATTGTGATGCGAACTCCATGGAAAACTGTGATGATGATCGTCATGGGGTGTTGTGATGATAAGTGTTATGGAACATTGTGATCACAAGGGTTTGGAGCATTATGATGACAGAAGTCATGGAGAATTTTGATTTCATTGTAGTGACAATAGCCTGAAGCATTATGAAGATGGGCATGGTGCATTGTGATGACAGGGTTCTTGGAGCATTGAGATGAAAAGGGGCATGGAGCATTGTGATTACAGGGTCTTGGAACATTGTGATGACAAGGGCATGGAGCATTGTGATGAGAAGGGCATGGAGCATTGTGATTACAAGTTTTATGGAGCATTGTGATGACAAATTTGTTGACCGTTGGGATAATAATCACGTGGCACATTGTGATGACAAGGGTCATGGAGCATTTTTTTGACAAAGGCATGGAGCACTGTGATGAGAAGTGTCACAGAGCACTGTGATGAAAAGTTCATGAATCATTGTGGTTAAAACGGTCACAAAGCCTTGTGATGACGCGGGAATGGACCATTGTTTTGACAAATGTTATGAAGCATTGTGATGACTGGAGTCAAGGAGCATTGTGATGACATGGTCATGCAGCATTGTGATGTCAAGGGCATGGAGCATTGTGATGAGAAGGCCATGGAACTTTCTGATGGCATGCGTCATGGAGCTTTGTGATGACAAGGGCATGGAGCATTGTGCTTTCAGGGGTCTGGAGCATTGTGATGACAAGTATCATGGAACCTTGTGATGACTAGGCCGTGGAACATTTTGATGGCAAGGGTCATGGTGCATTTTTATGACAGGTGTAATGAAGCATTTTGATGAGAAGGGCATGGAACATTGGTCTGAATTGTTTCATGGATTATTGTGATGAGAGTGGGCGTGGAGCATTGTGATGACAAGGGCACGGAACACTGTGATACATGGGTCATGCAGGATTGTAATGACAACGGCATGGAGCATTGTGATGAGAAGGGCATCGTGCATTGTGATGACAAGTGTCATGGAGCTTTGTGATGACAAGGACATGGAGCAATGTGATGAGAGGGTTCATGGAGCATTGTGATGACAATGACATGGAGCATTGTATGCCAAGGGTCATGGAGCTTTGTGATGACAAGTCATGGAACATTTTGATGACAAGGTCATGGTGCATTGTGCTGAGAAATGCAGGGAGCATTTTGGTCACCAGGTCATGCAGCAATTTGATAAAAAGTGTAAAGGAACATTTTGATGGCAGGGGTTATAGAACATTGTGTTGTCAGGGGTCTTGGAGCTTTGGGAAGAAAATGGTCATGGAGCATTTTGATGACAGGGGTCATGGAACATTGTGATGATAAGGGGATGTAGCATTGTGATGACAGTGTCCTGGAACATTGTGATTACAGGGATGAGGGAGTATTGTGATGACTAGAGATGGAACATTGTGATATCTCTGGTGAGAGAGCATTTTGATGAGAAGTGCATGGACCATTGTGATTACAAGGTTTATGAAGCATAGCAATGACAAGGTTGTGGACCGTTGTGATGAAATGTGCGTGGCACATTGTGATGACTATGTTCATTGAGCATTGTTCTGACAAAGAAATGGAGCTTTGTGATGACAAAGGCACGGAGCATTGTGATTACATGGGTCATGGAGCATTTTGATGACAATGGCGTCGACCATTGTGATGAGAAGGCCATGGATAATTGTGATGACGCGCGTCATGGAGCACAGTAATGACAAGGGGTATGGAGCATTGTGATGACAGTGGCCATGGAGAAATGTGATGACAAGTGTCATGGAGCATTCTGATGACAAGCTTGTGGAGTATTGTGACGACAATGGCTTGGAGCATTGTGATGAAAAGGGCATGGAGCATTGTGATGAAAAAGGCATGAAGCCATTTCATGACAGGTTTCAAGGAGCATTCTGATGACAAGTGTCAGGGAACATTGTGATGACATGTGTATTGGGAATTGTGATGAGAAAGATCATGGAGCATTTTGACGAAAAGGGCAGAGATTATTGTGATGACAGGCATCATGGAGCGTTGTGATGACAAGTGTTATGGAACATTGTGATCACAATGGTTTGGAGCATTGTGATGATAGAAGTCATGGATCATTTTGTTTTCAAGGAGCATGGAGCATTGGGATGACAAGGGCATGAAGCAATGTGATACCAAAGTTCATGGATGATTGTGATGACAATGCTAAGGGAGTATTGTGATGACAAGCAAATGGAGCATTTTGATGGCAAGGTCATGTAGCATTTTGCTGACACAGGCATGGAGCATTGTGGTGATAAGGGTCATAGAGCACTTTGATGAGAAGCATCACGGATCATTGTGATTACAGGGGTCATGGAGCACTGGGATGGCAAGGTCATGGATCATTGTGATGACAAGTGTCATGGAGAATTGGGCTGAAAATATTAATGGAGCATTGTGATGAGTAGGGAATGGAGCATTGTGATGACTAGAGTCCCGGATCACTGCGTTGTCAGGGGTCATAGAGCGTTGTGATGACAGTGGTCATGGAGCATTGTGATGATAGGCATCATGAAGCACTGTGATGAGAAGTTCCTGGAGAATTGGCGTGAAAATGTTCAGGAAGTATTGTGAGGACAGGGGTCATGGAGCATTGTGATGACAAGGGTATGGAGCACTGTGATGAAAGGTTCCTGGAGCACTGTGTTGAGGAGACCATGGAGCCTCGTAATAAGAAGTCTCATGGAGCATTCTGATGAAAAGGGGCATGGAGTATTGTGATTACAGGGATCTTGGAGCATTGTGATGACAAGGGCATGGAGCATTGTGATTACTGGTGTCTTGGAGCATTGTGATGAAATTGGCATGGATCATTGTTATGAAAATGGTATGGAGCCTTGTCATGACAGGGTTCCAGGAGCATACTGATGACAAGTGTCAGGGAGCATTGTGATGACATGTGTATAGAGCATTGTGATGACAAAGGTCATGGAGCACTGTGATGAAAAGACCATGGTTAACTGTGATGATGAGCTTCATGGGGCGTTGTGATGATAAGTGTTATGGAACATTGTGATCACCAGGATTTGGAGCATTGTGATGAGATAGATCATCGAATATTTTGATTTCATTGTGATGACAATAGCCTGAAGCATTATGATGATGGTCATGGTGCATTTTGATGACAGGGTTCATGGAGCATTGAGATGCAAAGTGTCATGGCGCATTGTGATTAGAGGGTTCATGGAGCATTGTGATGACAATGGCATGGAGCATTGAGATGCCAATTGTCATGGAGCTTTGTGATGACAAATGTCATGGAGCATTTTGATAACAAGGGCGTGGTACATTGTGATGAGAAGGGCAGGGAGCATTGTGATTACAGGGTCATAGAGCAATTTGATGAAAAGTGTCATGGAATATTTTAATGACAGGGGTTATGGAACATTGTGATGTCAGGGTTCATGGAGCACTTTGATGAAAAGGATCATGGAGAATTATGATGACAGGGGTTATGGAACATTGTGATGTCAGGGGTCATTGAGCATTTTGAGGAAAAGTGTTATGGAGCATTATGATGACAGGGGTTATGGAACATTGTGATGTCAGGGGTCACCGAACTTGGTGATGATATGTGCATGTAGCATTGCAAAGACAAAAGTCCTGGAACATTGTGATGACAGGGGTGAGGGAGTATTGTGATGAATAGTGCTGTAACATTGTGATATCATTGGTAAGAAAGCATTTTGTTGAGAAGTGCATGGAGAATTGTGATGACAAGTTTTATGGAGCATCGTGGAGACAAGATTGTGGAGCACTCTGATGAGAAGCGCAGGGTGCATTGTGATGACATGGGTCATGGAGCATTGTGCTGAGAAAGGCATAGAACATTGTGATGACAAGGGTCAAAGAGCATTGTGATGAAAAGTTATTGGAGCATTGTGGTTAAATATGTCACAGAGACTGTTGATGACGAGGGCATGGACCACTGTGATGAAAAAGGTCATGAATCATTGTGATGAATGGAGGCATGGAGCATTGTGATGACAGGCGTCATGGAGCATTGTGATAACACGACATGGAGCATTGTGATGACAAGGGAATGGAGCATTGGTCTAATAAGTTTCATGGATTATTGTGATGACTGTTGTAATGGCGCATTGTG
The DNA here is from genome assembly GCF_964341445.2 of Mesoplodon mirus. NCBI lineage: Eukaryota > Metazoa > Chordata > Mammalia > Artiodactyla > Ziphiidae > Mesoplodon > Mesoplodon mirus. Next base: position 26,711 of record NW_028294451.1, on the reverse strand, counting down.
ATGACAAGGTCATGCAGTATTGTGAAGAAAGGTGTCAAGGAGCATTTTAATGACATATGTAATGGCCCATAGTCATGACAATGGCATGGAGCATTGTGATGCCAAGTGTCATGGAGGATTCTAATGACAAAGGTAATGGAGCATTGTGATGACAATGGCTTGGAGCATTGTGATGACAAGGGTCAGGAAGAATTTTGCTGATAGGTGCAGGGAGAATTGTGATGAAAACGGTCATGAAGTATTCTGATGACAAGCTTGTGGAGTATTTTGATGACAATGGCATGGAACATTGTGATGAAAAAGGCATGTGGCATTGTGATGACAAGTGTATTGAGAATTGTGATGACAAAGGTCATGGAGCATTGTGATGAGTAGGGCATGGAGTATTGTGATGACAGGCATCATGGAGCATTGTGATGACAAGTGTTATGAAACATTGTGATCACAAGTGTTTGGAGCATTGTGATGACAGAGGTCATGGATCATTTTGATTTCAAGGAGCATGGAGCATTGTGATGACAAGAGCATGAAGCAATGTGATCCCAAGGTTCATGGAGGACTGTGATGACAAAGGGAATGGAGTATTGTGATGACAAGCGCATAGAGCATTGCAATGACAAGGTCAGGTAGCATTTTGCCGACAAAGGCATGGAGCATTGTGATGACTGGTGTCATGGAGCAATGTGATGACAAGCGTCACGGAGCATTGTGAATACAGGGGTCATGGAGCATTGGGATGACAAGGGCATGGAGCTTTGTGATGACAAGTGTCATGGAGCATTGGGCTGAAAATGTTCATGGAGTATTGTGATGACAGGGATCATGGAGCATTTTGATGACAAGTTCCTGGAGCACTTTGATGAGAAGACAATGGAGACTTGTGATGACAAGTCTCATGGAGCATTCTGATGAAAAGGGACAAGTAGCATTGTGAATACAGGGGTCTTGGAGCATTGTGATGACAAGGGCATGGAGCATTGTGAGGAGAAGGCCATGGAGCATTCTGATGACATGCGTCATTGAGCTTTGTGATGACAAGGGCATGGAGCATTGTGATTACAGGGGTCTTGGAGCATTGTGATTAAAAGGGCATGGATCATTGTGATGAAAAAGGCATGGAGACGTGTCATGACAGGGTTAATGGAGCATACTGATGACAAGTGTCAGGGAGCATTGTGATGACAAGTGTATTGACCATTGTGATAACAAAGGACATGGAGCATTGTGATGAGTAGACCATGGATAATTGTGATGATGAGCGTCATTGGGTGTTGTGATGATAAGTGTTATGGAACATTGTGATCACAAGGGATTGGAGCATTGTGATGACAGAGGTCATGGAGCATATAGATTTCATTGTGATGACAATAGCCTGAAGCATTATCATGATGGGCCTGATGCATTGTGATGACAGTGTTCATGGAGCATTGAGATGAAAAGGGGCATGGAGCATTGTGATTACAGGGGTCTTGGAGCATTGTGATGACAAGGGCATGGAGCATTGTGAGGAGAAGGCCATGGAGCCTTCTGATGACATTCGTCATTGAGCTTTGTGATGACAAGGGCATGGAGCATTGTGATTAAATGGTTCTTGGAGCATTGTGATGTCAAGGGCATGGAACATTTTGACGAGAAGGACATGGAACATTCTGATGGCATGTGGCATGGAGCTTTTTAATGACAAGGGCATGGAGCATTGTGATTACAGGGGTCTTGGAGCATTGTGATGACAAATGTCATGGAGCCTTGTGATGACAAGGCCATGGAATATTGTGATGGCAGGGGTCATGGAACATTGTTATGATAGGGATAATGGAGCATTGTGATGAGAAGGACATGGAGCATTTTGAATACAAGGTTTATGGAGCATTACCATGACAAATTTGTGGACCGTTGTGATGAAAAGCGCGTAGCATATTGCGATGACAAGGGTCATGGAGCATTTTTCTGACAAAGGCATGGAGCATTTTGATGACAATGGTCACGAAGCATTGTGATGAAAAGTTCATGGAGCATTGTGGTTATAAAGGTCACAGAGCCTTGTGATAACGCGGTCATGGACCATTGTGATGACAAATGTTATGAAGCATTGTGATTAGTGGAGTCATGGAGCATTGTGATGACAGTGGACATGGAGCATTGTGATGACAAGGGCATGGATCATTGTGATGACCAGGTCATGCAGTATTGTGAAGACAGCTGTCAGGGAGCATTGTGATGACATATGTAATGGCCCATTGTGGTGACAATGGCATGAAGCATTGTGATGCCAAGTGTCATGGATGATTCTGATGACAAATGTAATGGAGCATTGTGATGACAATGGCTTGGAGCATTGTGATGACAAGGGTTAAGGAGCATTGTGCTGAACAGTGCATGGAGAATTGTGATGACAAGGGTCATGGAGCAATCTGATGACAAACTTGTGGAGTATTATGATTACAATGGCATGGAGCATTGTGATGAAAACGGCATGGGGCATTGTGATGAAAAAGGCATGGAGCCTTTTCATGACAGAGTTCAAGGAGCATTCTGACGACATATGTCAGGGAGCATTGTGATGACAAGTGTATTGAGAATTGTGATGACCAAGGTCATGGAGCATTGTGATGAAAAGGGCATGGAGTATTGTGATGACAGGCATCATGGAGCGTTGTGATGACAAGTGATATGGAGCATTGTGATCACAAGGCTTTGGAGCATTTTGATGACAGATTTCATGGATCATTTTGATATCAAGGAACACGGAGCATTGTGATGACAAGGGCATAAAACAATGTGATCCCAAGGTTCATGGAGGATTGTGATGACAATGGTAATGGAGTATTGTGATGACAAGCGCATAGAGAATTGTAATTACAAGGTCATTTAGCCTTTTGCTGACAAAGTCATCTAGCATTGTGATGACAGGTGTCATGGAGCACTGTGATGAGAAGCATCACGGAGGATTGTGAACACAGGGGTCATGGAGCATTGGGTTGAAAAGGGCATGCATCATTGTGATGACAAGTATCATGGAGCATTGGGCTGAAAATATTCATGAAGTATTGTGATGACAGGGGACATGGAGAATTGTGATGACATAGGTCATGGAGAATTTTGATTTCATTGAGCTTACAATAGCCGGAAGCATTATAATGATGGGCATGATGCATTTTGATGACAGGGTACATGGAGCATTGAGATGAAAATGGAAATGGAGCATTGTGATTACAGGGGTCTTGAGCATTGTGATGACAAGTGTCATGGAGCCTTGTGATTACAAGTCCGTGGAATATTGTGATGGCAGGGGTCATGGAGCATTGTGATGAGAAGGGCATGGAGCACTGTGATTACATGGGCACGGAACACTGTGATACATGTGTCATGCAGGATTTTAATGACTAGGGCATGGAGCATTGTGATGAGAAATGCATCGAGCATTGTGATGACAATTGTCATGGAGCTTTGTGATGACAAGGGCATGGAGCAATGTGATGAGAGGGTTCATGGAGCATTGTGATGACAATGACATGGAGCATTGTGATGCCAACGGTCATGGAGCTTTGTGATGACAAGTCATGGAGCATTTTGATGACAAGGGCATGGTGCATTGTGATGAGAAGGGCAGGGAGCATTTTGATGACCGGGTCATGCAGCAATTTGATGAAATTGTAATGGAATATTTTGATGGCAGGGGTTATAGAACATTGTGATGTCAGGGTCTTGGAGCTTTGGGATGAAAAGGGTCATGGAGCGTATTGATGACAGGGGTTATGGAACATTGTGATGTCAGGGGTCATGGAACATTGTGATGGTAAATGGATGTAGCATTGTGATGACAGTGTCATGGAACATTGTGATTACAGGGGTGAGGGAGTATTGAGATGACTACTGATGGAACACTGTGATATCTCTGGTGAGAGAGCATTTTGATGAGAAGTGCATGGAGCATTGTGATTTCAATGTTTATGGAGCATTGCAATGAAAATGTTGTGGACCTTTGTGATGAAATGCGCATGGCACATTGTGATGACAATGGTCATGGAGCATTGTTCTGACAAAGACATGGAGCATTGTGATGACAAGTGTCAAAGAGAATTGTGATGAAAAGTTCATGGACCATTGTGGTTACAAAGGTCACAGAGTCTTGTGATGAGTCGGGCATGGACCATTGTGATGACAAACGTTATGAAGCATTGAGATGACTGGAGTCACGGAGCACTATGATGACGAGAGTCATGGAGCATTGTGATGACAAGATTGTGGAGCACTGTGATGACAAGCGCATGGTTCATTGTGATGACATGTGTCATGGAGCATTGTGCTGACAAGCGCATGGAGCATTGTGATGACAAGGGTCATGGAGCATTGTGCTGAGAAAGGCATAGAGCATTTTGATGACAAGTGTCAAAGAGCATTGTGATGAAAATTCATGGAGCATTGTTGTTAAAAAGGTCACAGAGACAGTTGATGACGAGGACATGGACCATTGTGATGAGAAAGTTCATGAAGCATTGTGATGACTGGAGTCACGGAGCACTGTGATGACAGGGGTCATGGAGCATTGTGATAACCAGGGCATGGAGCATGGTGATGACAAGGGCATGAAGCAATGTGATCCCAGGGTTCATGGAGGGTTGTGATGACAATGGTAATGGAGTATTGGGATGACAAGCACATAGAGCATTGTAATGACCAGGTCATGAAGCATTTTGCTGACAAAGGCATGGAGCATTGTGATGACAGGTGTCATGGAGCACTGTGATGACAAGCGTCATGGAGCATTGAGAATACAGGGGTTATGGAGCATTGGGATGACAAGGGCATGGATCATTGTGATGACAAGTGTCCTGGAGCATTGTGATGACTAGGGAATGGAACATTGTGATGAAAAGAGTCCCGGATCATTGTGCTGTCAGGTGTCATGGAGTGTTGTGATGACAGTGGTCATGGAGAAATGTGATGATATTGGTCATGGAGCATTGCGATGATATTGGTCATGGAGCATTGCGATGACAAGCGAATGGAGCATGGTGATGACAAAGTCCTGGAACATTTTGATGAGAAGACAATGGAGACTTTTGATGAGAAGTCTCATGGAGCATTCTGTTGAAAAGGGGCATGGAGCATTGTGATTACAGGGGTCTTGGAGCATTGTGATGACAAGGGCATGGATCATGGTAATGAGAAGGCCATGGAGCATTCTGATGACATGCGTCCAGGAGCTTTGTGATGACAAGGGCATGGAGCATTGTGATTAAAGGGGTCTTGGAGCATTGTGATGAAAAGGGCATGGATCATTGTGATGAAAATGGCATGGAACCTTGTCATGACAGGGTTCAAGGAACATACAGACAACAAGTGTCAGGGAGCATTTTGATGACAAGTGTATTGAGAATAGTGATGACAAAGGTCATGGAGCATTGTGATGAGAAGACCATGGATAATTGTGATGACGAGCGTCATGGGGCATTGTGAAGACAAGTGTTATGGAATATTGTGATCACAAGGGTTTGGAGCATTGTTATGACAGAGTTCATGGAGCATTTTGATTTCATTGTGATGACAATAGCATGAAGCATTATGATGATGGGCATGGCGCATTGTGACGACAGGGTTCATGGATCATTGAGATGAAAAGGGGCATAGAGCATTGTGATTACAGCGTTCTTGGAGCACTGTGATGAGAAGGGTAATGGAGCCGTGTGATGACAAGCCCATGGAACATCGTGATGGCAGGGGTCATGGAGTATTGTTATGACAGGGGTAAAGGAGCATTGTGATGGCAAGAGCATGGAACATTGTGATGAGAAGGCCATGGAGCATTCTGATGACATGTGTCATGGAGCTTTGTGATGACAAGGACATGGAGAAATGTGATGAGAATGTTCATGGAGCATTGTGATGACAATGACATGGAGCATTGTGATGCCAAGCGTCATGGATCACTGTGATGACAAAAGTCATGGAGCTTTGTGATGACAAGGGCATGGAGACATGTGATGAGAGGGTTCACGGAGCATTGTGAGGACAATGACATGGAGCATTGTGATGCCAAATGTCATGGATCTTTGTGATGACAAAGGTCATGGAGCATTTTGAAGGCAAGTGCGTTGTGCATTGTGATGAGAAGGGCAGGGAGCATACTGATGACAGTGTCATGGAGCAATTTGATGAAAAGTGTCATGGAACATTTTGATGACAGGTGTTAGGAAACATTGTGAAGTCAGGGGTCATCGAACATTGTGATGATAAGTGCATGTAGCATTGTGATGACAGGAGTCATGGAAAATTGTGATGAGAGGGATGAGGGAGTACTGTGACACAGAGTGATGTAGCATTGTGATATCAGTGGTGAGAGAGCATTTTGATGAGATGTGCATGGAGCATTGTGATGACAAGATTGTGGAGCACTGTGATGACAAGCGCATTGTTCATTGTGATGACATGTGTCATGGAGCATTGTGCTGACAAGCGCATGGAGCATTGTGATGACAAGGGTCACGGAGCATTGTGCTGAGAAAGGAATAGAGCATTTTGATGACAAGGGTCAAAGAGCATTGTGATGAAAATTCATGGAGCATTGTTGTTAAAAAGATCACAGAGACAGTTGATGACGAGGACATGGACCATTGTAATGAGAAAGTTCATGAAGCATTGTGATGACTGGAGTCACGGAGCATTGCGATGACAGGGGTCATGGAGCATTGTGATAACAAGGGCTTGGAGCATGGTGATGAAAAGGGCATGGAACATTGGTCTAATAAGTTTCATGAATTATTGCGATGAGAGTTGGAATGGCGCATTGTGATGACAAGGGCATGGATCATTGTGATGACCAGGTCATGCAGTATTGTGAAGACAGGTGTCAGGGAGCATTGTGATGACATATGTCATGTCCCATTGTGATGACAATGGCATGGAGCATTGTGAGGCCAAGTGTCATGGAGGATTCTGATGACAAAGGTAATGGAGCTTTGTGATGACAAAGGCTTGGAGCATTGTGATGACAAGAGTCAGGGAGCATTGTGCTGACAAGTGCATGGAGATTTGTGATGACATGGGTCATGGAACATTCTGATGACAAGCTTGTGGAGTATTTTGATGACAATGGCATGGAGCATTGTGATGTTAATGGCATGAGGCATTGTGATGAAAAAGGCATGGAGCCTTTTCATGACAGGGTTCAAGGAGCATTCTGATGACAAGTGTCAGGGAGCATTGTGATGACAAGTGTATTGAGAATTGTGATGACAAAGGTCATGGAGCATTTTGCTGAAAAGGGCATGGAGTATTGTGATGACAGGCATCATGGAGCGTTGTGATGACAAGTGTTATGGAACATTGTGATCACAAGGGCTTGGAGCATTGTGATGACAGAGGTCATGGATCATTTTGATTTCAAGGAGCATGGGGCATTGTGATGACAAGGGCATGAAGCAATGTGATCCCAAGGTTCATGGAGGACTGTGATGACAAAGGGAATGGAGTATTGTGATGACAAGCGCATAGAGCATTGCAATGACAAGGTCAGGTAGCATTTTGCCGACAAAGGCATGGAGCATTGTGATGACTGGTGTCATGGAGCAATGTGATGACAAGCGTCACGGAGCATTGTGAATACAGGGGTCATGGAGCATTGGGATGACAAGGGCATGGAGCTTTGTGATGACAAGTGTCATGGAGCATTGGGCTGAAAATGTTCATGGAGTATTGTGATGACAGGGATCATGGAGCATTTTGATGACAAGTTCCTGGAGCACTTTGATGAGAAGACAATGGAGACTTGTGATGACAAGTCTCATGGAGCATTCTGATGAAAAGGGACAAGTAGCATTGTGAATACAGGGGTCTTGGAGCATTGTGATGACAAGGGCATGGAGCATTGTGAGGAGAAGGCCATGGAGCATTCTGATGACATGCGTCATTGAGCTTTGTGATGACAAGGGCATGGAGCATTGTGATTACAGGGGTCTTGGAGCATTGTGATTAAAAGGGCATGGATCATTGTGATGAAAAAGGCATGGAGACGTGTCATGACAGGGTTAATGGAGCATACTGATGACAAGTGTCAGGGAGCATTGTGATGACAAGTGTATTGACCATTGTGATAACAAAGGACATGGAGCATTGTGATGAGTAGACCATGGATAATTGTGATGATGAGCGTCATTGGGTGTTGTGATGATAAGTGTTATGGAACATTGTGATCACAAGGGATTGGAGCATTGTGATGACAGAGGTCATGGAGCATATAGATTTCATTGTGATGACAATAGCCTGAAGCATTATCATGATGGGCCTGATGCATTGTGATGACAGTGTTCATGGAGCATTGAGATGAAAAGGGGCATGGAGCATTGTGATTACAGGGGTCTTGGAGCATTGTGATGACAAGGGCATGGAGCATTGTGAGGAGAAGGCCATGGAGCCTTCTGATGACATTCGTCATTGAGCTTTGTGATGACAAGGGCATGGAGCATTGTGATTAAATGGTTCTTGGAGCATTGTGATGTCAAGGGCATGGAACATTTTGATGAGAAGGACATGGAACATTCTGATGGCATGTGGCATGGAGCTTTTTAATGACAAGGGCATGGAGCATTGTGATTACAGGGGTCTTGGAGCATTGTGATGACAAGTGTCATGGAGCCTTGTGATGACAAGGCCATGGAATATTGTGATGGCAGGGGTCATGGAACATTGTTATGATAGGGATAATGGAGCATTGTGATGAGAAGGACATGGAGCATTGTGAATACAAGGTTTATGGAGCATTACCATGACAAATTTGTGGACCGTTGTGATGAAAAGCGCGTAGCATATTGTGATGACAAGGGTCATGGAGCATTTTTCTGACAAAGGCATGGAGCATTTTGATGACAATGGTCACGAAGCATTGTGATGAAAAGTTCATGGAGCATTGTGGTTATAAAGGTCACAGAGCCTTGTGATAACGCGGTCATGGACCATTGTGATGACAAATGTTATGAAGCATTGTGATTAGTGGAGTCATGGAGCATTGTGATGACAGTGGACATGGAGCATTGTGATGACAAGGGCATGGATCATTGTGATGACCAGGTCATGCAGTATTGTGAAGACAGCTGTCAGGGAGCATTGTGATGACATATGTAATGGCCCATTGTGGTGACAATGGCATGAAGCATTGTGATGCCAAGTGTCATGGATGATTCTGATGACAAATGTAATGGAGCATTGTGATGACAATGGCTTGGAGCATTGTGATGACAAGGGTTAAGGAGCATTGTGCTGAACAGTGCATGGAGAATTGTGATGACAAGGGTCATGGAGCAATCTGATGACAAACTTGTGGAGTATTATGATTACAATGGCATGGAGCATTGTGATGAAAACGGCATGGGGCATTGTGATGAAAAAGGCATGGAGCCTTTTCATGACAGAGTTCAAGGAGCATTCTGACGACATATGTCAGGGAGCATTGTGATGACAAGTGTATTGAGAATTGTGATGACCAAGGTCATGGAGCATTGTGATGAAAAGGGCATGGAGTATTGTGATGACAGGCATCATGGAGCGTTGTGATGACAAGTGATATGGAGCATTGTGATCACAAGGCTTTGGAGCATTTTGATGACAGATTTCATGGATCATTTTGATATCAAGGAACACGGAGCATTGTGATGACAAGGGCATAAAGCAATGTGATCCCAAGGTTCATGGAGGATTGTGATGACAATGGTAATGGAGTATTGTGATGACAAGCGCATAGAGAATTGTAATTACAAGGTCATTTAGCCTTTTGCTGACAAAGTCATCTAGCATTGTGATGACAGGTGTCATGGAGCACTGTGATGAGAAGCATCACGGAGGATTGTGAACACAGGGGTCATGGAGCATTGGGTTGAAAAGGGCATGCATCATTGTGATGACAAGTATCATGGAGCATTGGGCTGAAAATATTCATGAAGTATTGTGATGACAGGGGACATGGAGAATTGTGATGACATAGGTCATGGAGAATTTTGATTTCATTGAGCTTACAATAGCCGGAAGCATTATAATGATGGGCATGATGCATTTTGATGACAGGGTACATGGAGCATTGAGATGAAAATGGAAATGGAGCATTGTGATTACAGGGGTCTTGAGCATTGTGATGACAAGTGTCATGGAGCCTTGTGATTACAAGTCCATGGAATATTGTGATGGCAGGGGTCATGGAGCATTGTGATGAGAAGGGCATGGAGCACTGTGATTACATGGGCACGGAACACTGTGATACATGTGTCATGCAGGATTTTAATGACTAGGGCATGGAGCATTGTGATGAGAAATGCATCGAGCATTGTGATGACAATTGTCATGGAGCTTTGTGATGACAAGGGCATGGAGCAATGTGATGAGAGGGTTCATGGAGCATTGTGATGACAATGACATGGAGCATTGTGATGCCAACGGTCATGGAGCTTTGTGATGACAAGTCATGGAGCATTTTGATGACAAGGGCATGGTGCATTGTGATGAGAAGGGCAGGGAGCATTTTGATGACCGGGTCATGCAGCAATTTGATGAAATTGTAATGGAATATTTTGATGGCAGGGGTTATAGAACATTGTGATGTCAGGGTCTTGGAGCTTTGGGATGAAAAGGGTCATGGAGCGTATTGATGACAGGGGTTATGGAACATTGTGATGTCAGGGGTCATGGAACATTGTGATGGTAAATGGATGTAGCATTGTGATGACAGTGTCATGGAACATTGTGATTACAGGGGTGAGGGAGTATTGAGATGACTACTGATGGAACACTGTGATATCTCTGGTGAGAGAGCATTTTGATGAGAAGTGCATGGAGCATTGTGATTTCAATGTTTATGGAGCATTGCAATGAAAATGTTGTGGACCTTTGTGATGAAATGCGCATGGCACATTGTGATGACAATGGTCATGGAGCATTGTTCTGACAAAGACATGGAGCATTGTGATGACAAGTGTCAAAGAGAATTGTGATGAAAAGTTCATGGACCATTGTGGTTACAAAGGTCACAGAGTCTTGTGATGAGTCGGGCATGGACCATTGTGATGACAAACGTTATGAAGCATTGAGATGACTGGAGTCACGGAGCACTATGATGACGAGAGTCATGGAGCATTGTGATGACAAGATTGTGGAGCACTGTGATGACAAGCGCATGGTTCATTGTGATGACATGTGTCATGGAGCATTGTGCTGACAAGCGCATGGAGCATTGTGATGACAAGGGTCATGGAGCATTGTGCTGAGAAAGGCATAGAGCATTTTGATGACAAGTGTCAAAGAGCATTGTGATGAAAATTCATGGAGCATTGTTGTTAAAAAGGTCACAGAGACAGTTGATGACGAGGACATGGACCATTGTGATGAGAAAGTTCATGAAGCATTGTGATGACTGGAGTCACGGAGCACTGTGATGACAGGGGTCATGGAGCATTGTGATAACCAGGGCATGGAGCATGGTGATGACAAGGGCATGAAGCAATGTGATCCCAGGGTTCATGGAGGGTTGTGATGACAATGGTAATGGAGTATTGGGATGACAAGCACATAGAGCATTGTAATGACCAGGTCATGAAGCATTTTGCTGACAAAGGCATGGAGCATTGTGATGACAGGTGTCATGGAGCACTGTGATGACAAGCGTCATGGAGCATTGAGAATACAGGGGTTATGGAGCATTGGGATGACAAGGGCATGGATCATTGTGATGACAAGTGTCCTGGAGCATTGTGATGACTAGGGAATGGAACATTGTGATGAAAAGAGTCCCGGATCATTGTGCTGTCAGGTGTCATGGAGTGTTGTGATGACAGTGGTCATGGAGAAATGTGATGATATTGGTCATGGAGCATTGCGATGATATTGGTCATGGAGCATTGCGATGACAAGCGAATGGAGCATGGTGATGACAAAGTCCTGGAACATTTTGATGAGAAGACAATGGAGACTTTTGATGAGAAGTCTCATGGAGCATTCTGTTGAAAAGGGGCATGGAGCATTGTGATTACAGGGGTCTTGGAGCATTGTGATGACAAGGGCATGGATCATGGTAATGAGAAGGCCATGGAGCATTCTGATGACATGCGTCCAGGAGCTTTGTGATGACAAGGGCATGGAGCATTGTGATTAAAGGGGTCTTGGAGCATTGTGATGAAAAGGGCATGGATCATTGTGATGAAAATGGCATGGAACCTTGTCATGACAGGGTTCAAGGAACATACAGACAACAAGTGTCAGGGAGCATTTTGATGACAAGTGTATTGAGAATAGTGATGACAAAGGTCATGGAGCATTGTGATGAGAAGACCATGGATAATTGTGATGACGAGCGTCATGGGGCATTGTGAAGACAAGTGTTATGGAATATTGTGATCACAAGGGTTTGGAGCATTGTTATGACAGAGTTCATGGAGCATTTTGATTTCATTGTGATGACAATAGCATGAAGCATTATGATGATGGGCATGGCGCATTGTGACGACAGGGTTCATGGATCATTGAGATGAAAAGGGGCATAGAGCATTGTGATTACAGCGTTCTTGGAGCACTGTGATGAGAAGGGTAATGGAGCCGTGTGATGACAAGCCCATGGAACATCGTGATGGCAGGGGTCATGGAGTATTGTTATGACAGGGGTAAAGGAGCATTGTGATGGCAAGAGCATGGAACATTGTGATGAGAAGGCCATGGAGCATTCTGATGACATGTGTCATGGAGCTTTGTGATGACAAGGACATGGAGAAATGTGATGAGAATGTTCATGGAGCATTGTGATGACAATGACATGGAGCATTGTGATGCCAAGCGTCATGGATCACTGTGATGACAAAAGTCATGGAGCTTTGTGATGACAAGGGCATGGAGACATGTGATGAGAGGGTTCACGGAGCATTGTGAGGACAATGACATGGAGCATTGTGATGCCAAATGTCATGGATCTTTGTGATGACAAAGGTCATGGAGCATTTTGAAGGCAAGTGCGTTGTGCATTGTGATGAGAAGGGCAGGGAGCATACTGATGACAGTGTCATGGAGCAATTTGATGAAAAGTGTCATGGAACATTTTGATGACAGGTGTTAGGAAACATTGTGAAGTCAGGGGTCATCGAACATTGTGATGATAAGTGCATGTAGCATTGTGATGACAGGAGTCATGGAAAATTGTGATGAGAGGGATGAGGGAGTACTGTGACACAGAGTGATGTAGCATTGTGATATCAGTGGTGAGAGAGCATTTTGATGAGATGTGCATGGAGCATTGTGATGACAAGATTGTGGAGCACTGTGATGACAAGCGCATTGTTCATTGTGATGACATGTGTCATGGAGCATTGTGCTGACAAGCGCATGGAGCATTGTGATGACAAGGGTCACGGAGCATTGTGCTGAGAAAGGAATAGAGCATTTTGATGACAAGGGTCAAAGAGCATTGTGATGAAAATTCATGGAGCATTGTTGTTAAAAAGATCACAGAGACAGTTGATGACGAGGACATGGACCATTGTAATGAGAAAGTTCATGAAGCATTGTGATGACTGGAGTCACGGAGCATTGCGATGACAGGGGTCATGGAGCATTGTGATAACAAGGGCTTGGAGCATGGTGATGAAAAGGGCATGGAACATTGGTCTAATAAGTTTCATGAATTATTGCGATGAGAGTTGGAATGGCGCATTGTGATGACAAGGGCATGGATCATTGTGATGACCAGGTCATGCAGTATTGTGAAGACAGGTGTCAGGGAGCATTGTGATGACATATGTCATGTCCCATTGTGATGACAATGGCATGGAGCATTGTGAGGCCAAGTGTCATGGAGGATTCTGATGACAAAGGTAATGGAGCTTTGTGATGACAAAGGCTTGGAGCATTGTGATGACAAGAGTCAGGGAGCATTGTGCTGACAAGTGCATGGAGATTTGTGATGACATGGGTCATGGAACATTCTGATGACAAGCTTGTGGAGTATTTTGATGACAATGGCATGGAGCATTGTGATGTTAATGGCATGAGGCATTGTGATGAAAAAGGCATGGAGCCTTTTCATGACAGGGTTCAAGGAGCATTCTGATGACAAGTGTCAGGGAGCATTGTGATGACAAGTGTATTGAGAATTGTGATGACAAAGGTCATGGAGCATTTTGCTGAAAAGGGCATGGAGTATTGTGATGACAGGCATCATGGAGCGTTGTGATGACAAGTGTTATGGAACATTGTGATCACAAGGGCTTGGAGCATTGTGATGACAGAGGTCATGGATCATTTTGATTTCAAGGAGCATGGGGCATTGTGATGACAAGGGCATGAAGCAATGTGATCCCAAGGTTCATGGAGGACTGTGATGACAAAGGGAATGGAGTATTGTGATGACAAGCGCATAGAGCATTGCAATGACAAGGTCAGGTAGCATTTTGCCGACAAAGGCATGGAGCATTGTGATGACTGGTGTCATGGAGCAATGTGATGACAAGCGTCACGGAGCATTGTGAATACAGGGGTCATGGAGCATTGGGATGACAAGGGCATGGAGCTTTGTGATGACAAGTGTCATGGAGCATTGGGCTGAAAATGTTCATGGAGTATTGTGATGACAGGGATCATGGAGCATTTTGATGACAAGTTCCTGGAGCACTTTGATGAGAAGACAATGGAGACTTGTGATGACAAGTCTCATGGAGCATTCTGATGAAAAGGGACAAGTAGCATTGTGAATACAGGGGTCTTGGAGCATTGTGATGACAAGGGCATGGAGCATTGTGAGGAGAAGGCCATGGAGCATTCTGATGACATGCGTCATTGAGCTTTGTGATGACAAGGGCATGGAGCATTGTGATTACAGGGGTCTTGGAGCATTGTGATTAAAAGGGCATGGATCATTGTGATGAAAAAGGCATGGAGACGTGTCATGACAGGGTTAATGGAGCATACTGATGACAAGTGTCAGGGAGCATTGTGATGACAAGTGTATTGACCATTGTGATAACAAAGGACATGGAGCATTGTGATGAGTAGACCATGGATAATTGTGATGATGAGCGTCATTGGGTGTTGTGATGATAAGTGTTATGGAACATTGTGATCACAAGGGATTGGAGCATTGTGATGACAGAGGTCATGGAGCATATAGATTTCATTGTGATGACAATAGCCTGAAGCATTATCATGATGGGCCTGATGCATTGTGATGACAGTGTTCATGGAGCATTGAGATGAAAAGGGGCATGGAGCATTGTGATTACAGGGGTCTTGGAGCATTGTGATGACAAGGGCATGGAGCATTGTGAGGAGAAGGCCATGGAGCCTTCTGATGACATTCGTCATTGAGCTTTGTGATGACAAGGGCATGGAGCATTGTGATTAAATGGTTCTTGGAGCATTGTGATGTCAAGGGCATGGAACATTTTGATGAGAAGGACATGGAACATTCTGATGGCATGTGGCATGGAGCTTTTTAATGACAAGGGCATGGAGCATTGTGATTACAGGGGTCTTGGAGCATTGTGATGACAAGTGTCATGGAGCCTTGTGATGACAAGGCCATGGAATATTGTGATGGCAGGGGTCATGGAACATTGTTATGATAGGGATAATGGAGCATTGTGATGAGAAGGACATGGAGCATTGTGAATACAAGGTTTATGGAGCATTACCATGACAAATTTGTGGACCGTTGTGATGAAAAGCACGTAGCATATTGTGATGACAAGGGTCATGGAGCATTTTTCTGACAAAGGCATGGAGCATTTTGATGACAATGGTCACGAAGCATTGTGATGAAAAGTTCATGGAGCATTGTGGTTATAAAGGTCACAGAGCCTTGTGATAACGCGGTCATGGACCATTGTGATGACAAATGTTATGAAGCATTGTGATTAGTGGAGTCATGGAGCATTGTGATGACAGTGGACATGGAGCATTGTGATGACAAGGGCATGGATCATTGTGATGACCAGGTCATGCAGTATTGTGAAGACAGCTGTCAGGGAGCATTGTGATGACATATGTAATGGCCCATTGTGGTGACAATGGCATGAAGCATTGTGATGCCAAGTGTCATGGATGATTCTGATGACAAATGTAATGGAGCATTGTGATGACAATGGCTTGGAGCATTGTGATGACAAGGGTTAAGGAGCATTGTGCTGAACAGTGCATGGAGAATTGTGATGACAAGGGTCATGGAGCAATCTGATGACAAACTTGTGGAGTATTATGATTACAATGGCATGGAGCATTGTGATGAAAACGGCATGGGGCATTGTGATGAAAAAGGCATGGAGCCTTTTCATGACAGAGTTCAAGGAGCATTCTGACGACATATGTCAGGGAGCATTGTGATGACAAGTGTATTGAGAATTGTGATGACCAAGGTCATGGAGCATTGTGATGAAAAGGGCATGGAGTATTGTGATGACAGGCATCATGGAGCGTTGTGATGACAAGTGATATGGAGCATTGTGATCACAAGGCTTTGGAGCATTTTGATGACAGATTTCATGGATCATTTTGATATCAAGGAACACGGAGCATTGTGATGACAAGGGCATAAAGCAATGTGATCCCAAGGTTCATGGAGGATTGTGATGACAATGGTAATGGAGTATTGTGATGACAAGCGCATAGAGAATTGTAATTACAAGGTCATTTAGCCTTTTGCTGACAAAGTCATCTAGCATTGTGATGACAGGTGTCATGGAGCACTGTGATGAGAAGCATCACGGAGGATTGTGAACACAGGGGTCATGGAGCATTGGGTTGAAAAGGGCATGCATCATTGTGATGACAAGTATCATGGAGCATTGGGCTGAAAATATTCATGAAGTATTGTGATGACAGGGGACATGGAGAATTGTGATGACATAGGTCATGGATAATTTTGATTTCATTGAGCTTACAATAGCCGGAAGCATTATAATGATGGGCATGATGCATTTTGATGACAGGGTACATGGAGCATTGAGATGAAAATGGAAATGGAGCATTGTGATTACAGGGGTCTTGAGCATTGTGATGACAAGTGTCATGGAGCCTTGTGATTACAAGTCCGTGGAATATTGTGATGGCAGGGGTCATGGAGCATTGTGATGAGAAGGGCATGGAGCACTGTGATTACATGGGCACGGAACACTGTGATACATGTGTCATGCAGGATTTTAATGACTAGGGCATGGAGCATTGTGATGAGAAATGCATCGAGCATTGTGATGACAATTGTCATGGAGCTTTGTGATGACAAGGGCATGGAGCAATGTGATGAGAGGGTTCATGGAGCATTGTGATGACAATGACATGGAGCATTGTGATGCCAACGGTCATGGAGCTTTGTGATGACAAGTCATGGAGCATTTTGATGACAAGGGCATGGTGCATTGTGATGAGAAGGGCAGGGAGCATTTTGATGACCGGGTCATGCAGCAATTTGATGAAATTGTAATGGAATATTTTGATGGCAGGGGTTATAGAACATTGTGATGTCAGGGTCTTGGAGCTTTGGGATGAAAAGGGTCATGGAGCGTATTGATGACAGGGGTTATGGAACATTGTGATGTCAGGGGTCATGGAACATTGTGATGGTAAATGGATGTAGCATTGTGATGACAGTGTCATGGAACATTGTGATTACAGGGGTGAGGGAGTATTGAGATGACTACTGATGGAACACTGTGATATCTCTGGTGAGAGAGCATTTTGATGAGAAGTGCATGGAGCATTGTGATTTCAATGTTTATGGAGCATTGCAATGAAAATGTTGTGGACCTTTGTGATGAAATGCGCATGGCACATTGTGATGACAATGGTCATGGAGCATTGTTCTGACAAAGACATGGAGCATTGTGATGACAAGTGTCAAAGAGAATTGTGATGAAAAGTTCATGGACCATTGTGGTTACAAAGGTCACAGAGTCTTGTGATGAGTCGGGCATGGACCATTGTGATGACAAACGTTATGAAGCATTGAGATGACTGGAGTCACGGAGCACTATGATGACGAGAGTCATGGAGCATTGTGATGACAAGATTGTGGAGCACTGTGATGACAAGCGCATGGTTCATTGTGATGACATGTGTCATGGAGCATTGTGCTGACAAGCGCATGGAGCATTGTGATGACAAGGGTCATGGAGCATTGTGCTGAGAAAGGCATAGAGCATTTTGATGACAAGTGTCAAAGAGCATTGTGATGAAAATTCATGGAGCATTGTTGTTAAAAAGGTCACAGAGACAGTTGATGACGAGGACATGGACCATTGTGATGAGAAAGTTCATGAAGCATTGTGATGACTGGAGTCACGGAGCACTGTGATGACAGGGGTCATGGAGCATTGTGATAACCAGGGCATGGAGCATGGTGATGACAAGGGCATGAAGCAATGTGATCCCAGGGTTCATGGAGGGTTGTGATGACAATGGTAATGGAGTATTGGGATGACAAGCACATAGAGCATTGTAATGACCAGGTCATGAAGCATTTTGCTGACAAAGGCATGGAGCATTGTGATGACAGGTGTCATGGAGCACTGTGATGACAAGCGTCATGGAGCATTGAGAATACAGGGGTTATGGAGCATTGGGATGACAAGGGCATGGATCATTGTGATGACAAGTGTCCTGGAGCATTGTGATGACTAGGGAATGGAACATTGTGATGAAAAGAGTCCCGGATCATTGTGCTGTCAGGTGTCATGGAGTGTTGTGATGACAGTGGTCATGGAGAAATGTGATGATATTGGTCATGGAGCATTGCGATGATATTGGTCATGGAGCATTGCGATGACAAGCGAATGGAGCATGGTGATGACAAAGTCCTGGAACATTTTGATGAGAAGACAATGGAGACTTTTGATGAGAAGTCTCATGGAGCATTCTGTTGAAAAGGGGCATGGAGCATTGTGATTACAGGGGTCTTGGAGCATTGTGATGACAAGGGCATGGATCATGGTAATGAGAAGGCCATGGAGCATTCTGATGACATGCGTCCAGGAGCTTTGTGATGACAAGGGCATGGAGCATTGTGATTAAAGGGGTCTTGGAGCATTGTGATGAAAAGGGCATGGATCATTGTGATGAAAATGGCATGGAACCTTGTCATGACAGGGTTCAAGGAACATACAGACAACAAGTGTCAGGGAGCATTTTGATGACAAGTGTATTGAGAATAGTGATGACAAAGGTCATGGAGCATTGTGATGAGAAGACCATGGATAATTGTGATGACGAGCGTCATGGGGCATTGTGAAGACAAGTGTTATGGAATATTGTGATCACAAGGGTTTGGAGCATTGTTATGACAGAGTTCATGGAGCATTTTGATTTCATTGTGATGACAATAGCATGAAGCATTATGATGATGGGCATGGCGCATTGTGACGACAGGGTTCATGGATCATTGAGATGAAAAGGGGCATAGAGCATTGTGATTACAGCGTTCTTGGAGCACTGTGATGAGAAGGGTAATGGAGCCGTGTGATGACAAGCCCATGGAACATCGTGATGGCAGGGGTCATGGAGTATTGTTATGACAGGGGTAAAGGAGCATTGTGATGGCAAGAGCATGGAACATTGTGATGAGAAGGCCATGGAGCATTCTGATGACATGTGTCATGGAGCTTTGTGATGACAAGGACATGGAGAAATGTGATGAGAATGTTCATGGAGCATTGTGATGACAATGACATGGAGCATTGTGATGCCAAGCGTCATGGATCACTGTGATGACAAAAGTCATGGAGCTTTGTGATGACAAGGGCATGGAGACATGTGATGAGAGGGTTCACGGAGCATTGTGAGGACAATGACATGGAGCATTGTGATGCCAAATGTCATGGATCTTTGTGATGACAAAGGTCATGGAGCATTTTGAAGGCAAGTGCGTTGTGCATTGTGATGAGAAGGGCAGGGAGCATACTGATGACAGTGTCATGGAGCAATTTGATGAAAAGTGTCATGGAACATTTTGATGACAGGTGTTAGGAAACATTGTGAAGTCAGGGGTCATCGAACATTGTGATGATAAGTGCATGTAGCATTGTGATGACAGGAGTCATGGAAAATTGTGATGAGAGGGATGAGGGAGTACTGTGACACAGAGTGATGTAGCATTGTGATATCAGTGGTGAGAGAGCATTTTGATGAGATGTGCATGGAGCATTGTGATGACAAGATTGTGGAGCACTGTGATGACAAGCGCATTGTTCATTGTGATGACATGTGTCATGGAGCATTGTGCTGACAAGCGCATGGAGCATTGTGATGACAAGGGTCACGGAGCATTGTGCTGAGAAAGGAATAGAGCATTTTGATGACAAGGGTCAAAGAGCATTGTGATGAAAATTCATGGAGCATTGTTGTTAAAAAGATCACAGAGACAGTTGATGACGAGGACATGGACCATTGTAATGAGAAAGTTCATGAAGCATTGTGATGACTGGAGTCACGGAGCATTGCGATGACAGGGGTCATGGAGCATTGTGATAACAAGGGCTTGGAGCATGGTGATGAAAAGGGCATGGAACATTGGTCTAATAAGTTTCATGAATTATTGCGATGAGAGTTGGAATGGCGCATTGTGATGACAAGGGCATGGATCATTGTGATGACCAGGTCATGCAGTATTGTGAAGACAGGTGTCAGGGAGCATTGTGATGACATATGTCATGTCCCATTGTGATGACAATGGCATGGAGCATTGTGAGGCCAAGTGTCATGGAGGATTCTGATGACAAAGGTAATGGAGCTTTGTGATGACAAAGGCTTGGAGCATTGTGATGACAAGAGTCAGGGAGCATTGTGCTGACAAGTGCATGGAGATTTGTGATGACATGGGTCATGGAACATTCTGATGACAAGCTTGTGGAGTATTTTGATGACAATGGCATGGAGCATTGTGATGTTAATGGCATGAGGCATTGTGATGAAAAAGGCATGGAGCCTTTTCATGACAGGGTTCAAGGAGCATTCTGATGACAAGTGTCAGGGAGCATTGTGATGACAAGTGTATTGAGAATTGTGATGACAAAGGTCATGGAGCATTTTGCTGAAAAGGGCATGGAGTATTGTGATGACAGGCATCATGGAGCGTTGTGATGACAAGTGTTATGGAACATTGTGATCACAAGGGCTTGGAGCATTGTGATGACAGAGGTCATGGATCATTTTGATTTCAAGGAGCATGGGGCATTGTGATGACAAGGGCATGAAGCAATGTGATCCCAAGGTTCATGGAGGACTGTGATGACAAAGGGAATGGAGTATTGTGATGACAAGCGCATAGAGCATTGCAATGACAAGGTCAGGTAGCATTTTGCCGACAAAGGCATGGAGCATTGTGATGACTGGTGTCATGGAGCAATGTGATGACAAGCGTCACGGAGCATTGTGAATACAGGGGTCATGGAGCATTGGGATGACAAGGGCATGGAGCTTTGTGATGACAAGTGTCATGGAGCATTGGGCTGAAAATGTTCATGGAGTATTGTGATGACAGGGATCATGGAGCATTTTGATGACAAGTTCCTGGAGCACTTTGATGAGAAGACAATGGAGACTTGTGATGACAAGTCTCATGGAGCATTCTGATGAAAAGGGACAAGTAGCATTGTGAATACAGGGGTCTTGGAGCATTGTGATGACAAGGGCATGGAGCATTGTGAGGAGAAGGCCATGGAGCATTCTGATGACATGCGTCATTGAGCTTTGTGATGACAAGGGCATGGAGCATTGTGATTACAGGGGTCTTGGAGCATTGTGATTAAAAGGGCATGGATCATTGTGATGAAAAAGGCATGGAGACGTGTCATGACAGGGTTAATGGAGCATACTGATGACAAGTGTCAGGGAGCATTGTGATGACAAGTGTATTGACCATTGTGATAACAAAGGACATGGAGCATTGTGATGAGTAGACCATGGATAATTGTGATGATGAGCGTCATTGGGTGTTGTGATGATAAGTGTTATGGAACATTGTGATCACAAGGGATTGGAGCATTGTGATGACAGAGGTCATGGAGCATATAGATTTCATTGTGATGACAATAGCCTGAAGCATTATCATGATGGGCCTGATGCATTGTGATGACAGTGTTCATGGAGCATTGAGATGAA
Organism: Mesoplodon mirus; assembly: GCF_964341445.2. Classification (NCBI taxonomy): domain Eukaryota; kingdom Metazoa; phylum Chordata; class Mammalia; order Artiodactyla; family Ziphiidae; genus Mesoplodon; species Mesoplodon mirus. The sequence continues at coordinate 4,604 of NW_028294451.1, read as the reverse complement.
AAGGGGCATGGAGCATTGTGATTACAGGGGTCTTGGAGCATTGTGATGACAAGGGCATGGAGCATTGTGAGGAGAAGGCCATGGAGCCTTCTGATGACATTCGTCATTGAGCTTTGTGATGACAAGGGCATGGAGCATTGTGATTAAATGGTTCTTGGAGCATTGTGATGTCAAGGGCATGGAACATTTTGATGAGAAGGACATGGAACATTCTGATGGCATGTGGCATGGAGCTTTTTAATGACAAGGGCATGGAGCATTGTGATTACAGGGGTCTTGGAGCATTGTGATGACAAGTGTCATGGAGCCTTGTGATGACAAGGCCATGGAATATTGTGATGGCAGGGGTCATGGAACATTGTTATGATAGGGATAATGGAGCATTGTGATGAGAAGGACATGGAGCATTGTGAATACAAGGTTTATGGAGCATTACCATGACAAATTTGTGGACCGTTGTGATGAAAAGCGCGTAGCATATTGTGATGACAAGGGTCATGGAGCATTTTTCTGACAAAGGCATGGAGCATTTTGATGACAATGGTCACGAAGCATTGTGATGAAAAGTTCATGGAGCATTGTGGTTATAAAGGTCACAGAGCCTTGTGATAACGCGGTCATGGACCATTGTGATGACAAATGTTATGAAGCATTGTGATTAGTGGAGTCATGGAGCATTGTGATGACAGTGGACATGGAGCATTGTGATGACAAGGGCATGGATCATTGTGATGACCAGGTCATGCAGTATTGTGAAGACAGCTGTCAGGGAGCATTGTGATGACATATGTAATGGCCCATTGTGGTGACAATGGCATGAAGCATTGTGATGCCAAGTGTCATGGATGATTCTGATGACAAATGTAATGGAGCATTGTGATGACAATGGCTTGGAGCATTGTGATGACAAGGGTTAAGGAGCATTGTGCTGAACAGTGCATGGAGAATTGTGATGACAAGGGTCATGGAGCAATCTGATGACAAACTTGTGGAGTATTATGATTACAATGGCATGGAGCATTGTGATGAAAACGGCATGGGGCATTGTGATGAAAAAGGCATGGAGCCTTTTCATGACAGAGTTCAAGGAGCATTCTGACGACATATGTCAGGGAGCATTGTGATGACAAGTGTATTGAGAATTGTGATGACCAAGGTCATGGAGCATTGTGATGAAAAGGGCATGGAGTATTGTGATGACAGGCATCATGGAGCGTTGTGATGACAAGTGATATGGAGCATTGTGATCACAAGGCTTTGGAGCATTTTGATGACAGATTTCATGGATCATTTTGATATCAAGGAACACGGAGCATTGTGATGACAAGGGCATAAAGCAATGTGATCCCAAGGTTCATGGAGGATTGTGATGACAATGGTAATGGAGTATTGTGATGACAAGCGCATAGAGAATTGTAATTACAAGGTCATTTAGCCTTTTGCTGACAAAGTCATCTAGCATTGTGATGACAGGTGTCATGGAGCACTGTGATGAGAAGCATCACGGAGGATTGTGAACACAGGGGTCATGGAGCATTGGGTTGAAAAGGGCATGCATCATTGTGATGACAAGTATCATGGAGCATTGGGCTGAAAATATTCATGAAGTATTGTGATGACAGGGGACATGGAGAATTGTGATGACATAGGTCATGGAGAATTTTGATTTCATTGAGCTTACAATAGCCGGAAGCATTATAATGATGGGCATGATGCATTTTGATGACAGGGTACATGGAGCATTGAGATGAAAATGGAAATGGAGCATTGTGATTACAGGGGTCTTGAGCATTGTGATGACAAGTGTCATGGAGCCTTGTGATTACAAGTCCGTGGAATATTGTGATGGCAGGGGTCATGGAGCATTGTGATGAGAAGGGCATGGAGCACTGTGATTACATGGGCACGGAACACTGTGATACATGTGTCATGCAGGATTTTAATGACTAGGGCATGGAGCATTGTGATGAGAAATGCATCGAGCATTGTGATGACAATTGTCATGGAGCTTTGTGATGACAAGGGCATGGAGCAATGTGATGAGAGGGTTCATGGAGCATTGTGATGACAATGACATGGAGCATTGTGATGCCAACGGTCATGGAGCTTTGTGATGACAAGTCATGGAGCATTTTGATGACAAGGGCATGGTGCATTGTGATGAGAAGGGCAGGGAGCATTTTGATGACCGGGTCATGCAGCAATTTGATGAAATTGTAATGGAATATTTTGATGGCAGGGGTTATAGAACATTGTGATGTCAGGGTCTTGGAGCTTTGGGATGAAAAGGGTCATGGAGCGTATTGATGACAGGGGTTATGGAACATTGTGATGTCAGGGGTCATGGAACATTGTGATGGTAAATGGATGTAGCATTGTGATGACAGTGTCATGGAACATTGTGATTACAGGGGTGAGGGAGTATTGAGATGACTACTGATGGAACACTGTGATATCTCTGGTGAGAGAGCATTTTGATGAGAAGTGCATGGAGCATTGTGATTTCAATGTTTATGGAGCATTGCAATGAAAATGTTGTGGACCTTTGTGATGAAATGCGCATGGCACATTGTGATGACAATGGTCATGGAGCATTGTTCTGACAAAGACATGGAGCATTGTGATGACAAGTGTCAAAGAGAATTGTGATGAAAAGTTCATGGACCATTGTGGTTACAAAGGTCACAGAGTCTTGTGATGAGTCGGGCATGGACCATTGTGATGACAAACGTTATGAAGCATTGAGATGACTGGAGTCACGGAGCACTATGATGACGAGAGTCATGGAGCATTGTGATGACAAGATTGTGGAGCACTGTGATGACAAGCGCATGGTTCATTGTGATGACATGTGTCATGGAGCATTGTGCTGACAAGCGCATGGAGCATTGTGATGACAAGGGTCATGGAGCATTGTGCTGAGAAAGGCATAGAGCATTTTGATGACAAGTGTCAAAGAGCATTGTGATGAAAATTCATGGAGCATTGTTGTTAAAAAGGTCACAGAGACAGTTGATGACGAGGACATGGACCATTGTGATGAGAAAGTTCATGAAGCATTGTGATGACTGGAGTCACGGAGCACTGTGATGACAGGGGTCATGGAGCATTGTGATAACCAGGGCATGGAGCATGGTGATGACAAGGGCATGAAGCAATGTGATCCCAGGGTTCATGGAGGGTTGTGATGACAATGGTAATGGAGTATTGGGATGACAAGCACATAGAGCATTGTAATGACCAGGTCATGAAGCATTTTGCTGACAAAGGCATGGAGCATTGTGATGACAGGTGTCATGGAGCACTGTGATGACAAGCGTCATGGAGCATTGAGAATACAGGGGTTATGGAGCATTGGGATGACAAGGGCATGGATCATTGTGATGACAAGTGTCCTGGAGCATTGTGATGACTAGGGAATGGAACATTGTGATGAAAAGAGTCCCGGATCATTGTGCTGTCAGGTGTCATGGAGTGTTGTGATGACAGTGGTCATGGAGAAATGTGATGATATTGGTCATGGAGCATTGCGATGATATTGGTCATGGAGCATTGCGATGACAAGCGAATGGAGCATGGTGATGACAAAGTCCTGGAACATTTTGATGAGAAGACAATGGAGACTTTTGATGAGAAGTCTCATGGAGCATTCTGTTGAAAAGGGGCATGGAGCATTGTGATTACAGGGGTCTTGGAGCATTGTGATGACAAGGGCATGGATCATGGTAATGAGAAGGCCATGGAGCATTCTGATGACATGCGTCCAGGAGCTTTGTGATGACAAGGGCATGGAGCATTGTGATTAAAGGGGTCTTGGAGCATTGTGATGAAAAGGGCATGGATCATTGTGATGAAAATGGCATGGAACCTTGTCATGACAGGGTTCAAGGAACATACAGACAACAAGTGTCAGGGAGCATTTTGATGACAAGTGTATTGAGAATAGTGATGACAAAGGTCATGGAGCATTGTGATGAGAAGACCATGGATAATTGTGATGACGAGCGTCATGGGGCATTGTGAAGACAAGTGTTATGGAATATTGTGATCACAAGGGTTTGGAGCATTGTTATGACAGAGTTCATGGAGCATTTTGATTTCATTGTGATGACAATAGCATGAAGCATTATGATGATGGGCATGGCGCATTGTGACGACAGGGTTCATGGATCATTGAGATGAAAAGGGGCATAGAGCATTGTGATTACAGCGTTCTTGGAGCACTGTGATGAGAAGGGTAATGGAGCCGTGTGATGACAAGCCCATGGAACATCGTGATGGCAGGGGTCATGGAGTATTGTTATGACAGGGGTAAAGGAGCATTGTGATGGCAAGAGCATGGAACATTGTGATGAGAAGGCCATGGAGCATTCTGATGACATGTGTCATGGAGCTTTGTGATGACAAGGACATGGAGAAATGTGATGAGAATGTTCATGGAGCATTGTGATGACAATGACATGGAGCATTGTGATGCCAAGCGTCATGGATCACTGTGATGACAAAAGTCATGGAGCTTTGTGATGACAAGGGCATGGAGACATGTGATGAGAGGGTTCACGGAGCATTGTGAGGACAATGACATGGAGCATTGTGATGCCAAA